>NW_010257258.1:65154-66525 GCF_000690775.1 Eurypyga helias
GAGAGAAGAGTGGGGCAGCACCTGCTAACGGAGACAGCCGATCCCTCTGCAGTGGGTGAGGTACCCAGCACCCCCAGCCGCTCACCCTGACCGTGAATGGCCAGTGAACAGCCTCAGGAAGGCAAACATGACTTGCTCTTTGCAATGGGATGGTCGTTCCAAGTTTCAGCTTATGGATTGTTTGTGAACCCCACGCTCTGGCTACAGCTTCCACCAGGCGCCTGTCTGCAGAGGGGAGTGGGAGGGGCAAATCCAGCCCCCTCGGTCTGTTCCCAGCGGGGCACCCAAAATCCTTCTGAAAACATAGGTCTGCATTTCCAAAATGTAGGGGAGGGCAAGGGACCCGAAGGGGTGCTAGGAGGATGGCTGTGGAGGTCAGGGCTGCTGTCGAGGAGAGCAGAAGCCCCGGGGTCCTGCAGACGGTATGGTCCCCAGCGAGAGCCCAGGTCAGCAATGCCAGAGCTGAGGCTTTGGGCTGCATGAGCAACTGGGGGAAAAATAAACCGTATTCACATGGGAAAAAGACAATGAGCTACATGTAGTGCTGCAGTTACCTCCACTCGATGGGTGCCCCGGGCCGGAGGAACCTCCTTGGACGTCCATAAAAGCACTTGAGCATGAAAGTGCTTTCTGTGCACAAAATGAATAGCAATACTGGAAAAAAATCAACATCCCTTAATACGATAATTTTATGGCAGGGGATGCGGGGTGAGCAAAACTAAAGCCTAAGGAATAATTCCACTCAACAGTGTGAACAATGATTACAAAATTATGCAACTGATTAACCATGGCATATATGTAATTACTAATGAGTTTGATAAAATTTTAATTATACCTTGTTCTTTGGGGCATTCAGCAAGCCATGAAAATAATCATCAGTGTAGCGCTCTGTCACAGATGATTGCCTTGGACGGGGGAGCAGTGACGGATGCAGGGCTGTGCCACCGGGATGAGCAACCTGCAGCCCTGGAGCAGTGGGGGCAGCCGGGATGGCAGAGCAGCCCTGGGCTCGCACGGAGACATCCCCAGCATGTCTGCTCGCGGGCTGAGCCACGCAACACCCTCAGCACCGAGCCTCCTCGGTGAGTTATCGACCAGCAAAGCCGTGGGACCCGCTCAGACTTTGTGCTACCCCCGCCGGCCCCTCCAGCACAGCCCACACCCCCTGCTCTGGTGCATGCATCACAAATGCCACGTGCCCTGGGGAAGCAGGCTCCACTATGATCTCTCCAGGGAGGGTCTCCTGGGTTTTGCTGCCTCCAGGCTGGGGGAAGCAGAGCCAGACCCCCCCAGCACCCTGCCAGGGGCCGTACCTTGGTCGTCTTCACTTTGTTGCCGCTACTGCAGCTCCAGCCCGAGAGGTCGGGCAGC
>NW_010257258.1:66633-69419 GCF_000690775.1 Eurypyga helias
CGCCCCATCGGGGGCCAGGGTGCCACCCCTGCCCCCCCTAGGGGGGTGCGGGTTGGCAGGAGTGCAGCCCCTCTCTGGCACAGCCCATGTTTGCAGCCACCCTGCCGAAGAGCTGCCCGGCCTCATTAGACCCAACTGCTCCCCCATCGCCCACCCACAGCATGAAGCCCAGGGCTACATGGGATGGGCTAATTCAGCCCCCCTTTCCCCTCTGCTCCGCTCCAGGAGCCCCCAGACTCCTGCGTTAATCCCGGGGGCACAGAAGGTCTGCACTGGCCGGACGGAGGGGGAAGCCGCAGCCGGGGTTCACGGTACCTGGCCATGGGGTACTCACCATCCACACAGGAGGGAGCCGCCCGTGTCGTCCCTGCCACCTGCCCTGGGAAGCAGGAGCATTTCACCGTCTGGGAGCGCTCCTCGATCTTGTTCTTATTGCAGCACCTATGAGCTGCAATGACTTCACACGTGCCGGGCTCCACGTGTACTGTGGGAGGAGAAACAGCCACCGTCACCAATCCCGGACCCCCCACCCTTGGCTCACCAACCCCCGGCAGCACAGTCCTGGCCTCACCCCAGGGCTGCTGCTGACCTCCACATGGCTGGAGCCAGCATCTCCCCAGCCGCCTGTACGGAGAAGCACTGGTCCTGCTCCAGACCTCCCGCGTCTGAGCTCCTACCGACAGCCCTCGCACCCATCCCTCCCACCCAGCAGCATTAATGGCCTCTCACCACGGCCAAGCCAAGAGCTTTATTGAAATAAGGAGCACAACAGCTAATTGCAGCTACTAATGAGATTCACCCTCTGCTACAAAAGGGGATGGTGCATCAGGCTGCTTTTGGCTTCAGAGGACCACCCTCTCTGACCCCAGCTCAACGCTCCTGTCTCACCATCCCCCCACCCTCTGACTGTAGGAGGGAGGTCCAGGATGGCGTTTCCGCACCGCAGTGACACAGAAATGTCACCAGGAATCCGGGCTGCTCTGCTGCTCCCCCTCCCAGTGCCATTAAAATATTAAGAAAGAAAGAAAACTGAGGTGCTGGCTCATCACCTCTGGGATCGGGGTTTAGGAGCTAGTAAGCATTGCCAGTCAGTGACTTGCGCTGGGCGATGGCTCACACCAGCACAATACAAATGAGCCAAACGGGGCTGGATAGACCTCATTCCCATGACCTGGGAGCGGGTGATCCCTGCACTTAATGAGCACGGAGGAGCGAGTGCAGAGCCACGCACTGAGGCAGCCCCTGGGTCACCCGGACAGGCTTAGCCCTGCAGCAAGCAGGGGCCAGGCTGCAAGGAGGATGGGGAAGCGGCGCTCCTGCAGCATGCCATCCCGGAGCCGTGCAGCCGAGCATGCATCGTGCCATCAGAACTGGCTGCTCCGCACCCTCAACTCAGGACCCTGCACCCAGCCCCATCTGCACCCCTGGGGTGCGAACAGCGACCATGCAGGAGCCCTGGGCAGGGGCTGGAGGAAAGGCTCGGTGACACGTAGGTACCCGCAGGCACAAGCCCATGTCCAGCCCTCTCCCAGGACACGGCTCCGGCAATCCAGCCCTCTCCCAGCACACGGCTCCGGCAGTCATGCCAATGCCAGCTGTGTTTGCCAGCCTGCCCTCGCCATCCTGCCCATCCAGCTCTGCCTCACTCCCAGCCACTACCGGAAGGGTCCTGCTGGAGGGTCCTCTCCCCCGAAGCGATGCCCAGGGAGTTTGTGCCGCAGGTTTGTGCTGGTGTCCCCTGCCCACGAAGGGGACTGTGTCACAACCTGTGTCATGGTGAGCATTCCCGTGGGTCCCCGGGGAGGGGGAGCATGTAGCCATGCTCACCAGCCAACACCGCCTGCCTTCCAGCAGCTTTTGGAGAGCAGCCACGGCCCCTTCTCAAATGAAAGCTCAGGGAATTGGGATCTCTCCCCAGGCTCCGGGGAAACCCCTCTGCCTTGCAGCAGCACTTCCACATCCCTGCTGGGAAACACTGATCCAAGTGCAACCTCCTGGCTTCTGCCAGGCAGGCACCTACGTGCCAGCTTCCAGCCAAAGCAGTCCTTGCCCCCTCCTGCCCCCCCACATCCCAGCACCAGCCGGGAGATGCGATGCGGGGAGCCACGCACCCCTGTGCCCTGCACCCCCCGGCACATGGGCAGGACGGGCTGTGCAATTACCGTGGCTTTAATTTGGCTTTATTTATTGTTATTTCATGGTCATTTTCTTCTAATGAACCGTTGCTTTCATTTCTGCCCATAATAATTACACAATTACCTATCCTGGAAGTATTCTGTAATAGCATCTCTGGCCATAAATTTTATCCTCCCTTTTAACTGCCATCATAATTCAGCTTTAACGATAATTTCCATTCTTTTTGTATGCAGAAATGGTAGACTTTGGTCAAAGTGAGAAGAAAAACGACTCATTACAGAACAAATGTGACTGTTTTGTCCTGGGTTTACGGTTAATGGGATTTTCCGAGCAAACTGAGGAATAAGCAGAGGCCCTTGGCTTTGGCTGACCATGCACCCACATTCCTGCCACACTCCGGTCCAGGTCCACGAGGAGTCACTCATCCACCCTGCGCACCCCCAGCCCCCCCAACCCCTCTGGGGATTTTTCTACCCTCCAACTGCAGCGCTCACCCACAGTCGTGGTTTTGACTCGTTTTCACAAAAGCCTTCCCACAAAGCTTCGGTAGCGGAGCTCTTCCCAGGAGGAAGGGCCAGGCGACCCCTCTTCTCCCCCCTCACTTCTGCTCCCCAGCCTCTCATTTTCAGCTAATTTAAAGAGGTTCAGCA
>NW_010257258.1:69442-69696 GCF_000690775.1 Eurypyga helias
GGAGGAAGAGACTGAGAAATTGCTCATTATGGCCATGCAGTGGGAGTTCGCTAACACACCAAAGCGCTTTTAATTTGCTCAAAAAGGTGCAGAACAGAGATAAAGAAAACTTGGCCTCTCCCTGGCTGAGCTGGCAGGCTGTGCAGACACGAGGGAGGTGTTCCTGCCAGGACAGACAGACATGGTACTGCGTGCTGTGCCCAGCTCTGCGCCCCCAACAGCAGGACATGGAGCTGTTGGAGCGAGTCCATACG
>NW_010257258.1:69869-77752 GCF_000690775.1 Eurypyga helias
ACAAGGGGTAACGGGTTTAAACGGAAAGAGGGAGATTGAGATGGGGCATTGTAACTGGACACAGAGAAATCCCTTGGCATCAGATACAATAATTCCCAGGATGTCAGCAAGAGGCTTTGCTGGTTCCTTGCTGCAGAACCGACGAGCAGCCCCGTGCCGAGGGGTGCTGGCAGCAGAGGGGTGCCGAGCGGCTCCCTCTGCCGCTCCGGGATTTTATGTCACACCCCTGAGAAGAGCCAGGAGAGAGCTGGAGTCTGAGCCCAGGGAGAGCGATGGGCTCCTCCGGAGCTCCCTGTGGGTGCTTCTCCTTTTGCTGAGCAGAGGAAACTTGGAACCAGATAGGACTGCAAGTGAAAATCAGATGGATGATGTGTTTAACACCGAGAGCAGGAAAGCTCTGGAGAGCCTGGGATAAGTTCCAGAGCCTCTGGCACAGTTCTCCCTCCCATTTAACTGGTATTTCCCCACTGGAACCTCTTTTTTAGAAAAAAATCTTATCTCATGGAACCATAAAAGCATTGTAAGAGCACAAGGCTTTTGAATCCTGCATGCAAAAATAAAACAAAACCGCTGTCCTACTCTGGCTGACCTTTAAGTGAACAGCAGAACATGGTTTTTTTATGACATAACTTGGAATGACACATTTAGTGTGTCTCGGGGAGGCGGGGGCCCTGCTCCACATATTCAGTGTAAAATATGGCTCCTCTTGCTGGTGGGGAGTTGGAAAAAGCAGAGAAGTTGGATGCATTTAACCGCCAGGCAAAGCCCAAACCCTCTGTGCCAAAACCCCTTCCTCCTGAGCACCGAAATGCTGCTAAAGGGGGCTGGAGGCCCTGGGGAGGGCCGGGCAGCCGAGCAGAGACCAGGCAGAACTGGGGGGGGAGGGGCAGAGGTCAAGCCCCCATTGGGGAGTGGAGCCGTGGGCTCGGAGGGCTCTGCCTGGAGGGCAGCACAGCCCCGGGGGTCGCAGGCAGCCCTGGGCGTGAGCAATGGGTATTCTGTGCCTGCAACAACTGTACTGCTAATAGTCACTAAATAATTAAAGTCTTAAAATCACTACTGCCTGAGATGCATGCATTATTTAAGAGGGTTTTGAGGAGAAGCAGGCTTGTTTTTGTTGCTCATTATCACTCTGCATCAGTTGGGATTTTTTACTACCTTGTCACCTCAGGACTCCACATCACAACCCATCCGTCGGCTGCGTGTGCGAGTAAGTGCACATCCGTGAACTGCTCACGCAAATCCCATCACTTCATCCTTGCAGGCACAAAAACAAACGCCTGGACTGCGTCACAACCGCGTCTGCCACTGCGACACGCAGCGTACGGGCACCCCGCGGCGAGAGGATACAGCTCCCGACACAACCTCCACGGCACCGCGCGGGGCCTCGCCTCGAGGGGCTGGTTTAGGAAAATATTCCACTCTGCTGTACAGGCTGCGCGTGACAGAGAAGCCAATGCTTCCCCAAGGAGGGGGAATCTTGCCAAAGCATCTCACAGAGAAATGCCTTCACTCCCAGCAGCGATGTGCTGACCAGTAAATCTCTCTCAGAAGAGAATCAGAACCAGTGCTCCCCGTGCGCTGAGCCTCCCTTCCCGAGAGCAAATCCCAGCTGACTTATGTGCCTTTACTTCTGCCTCGGGCTGAGTGATGAACGTGAACCAAGGCAAAGATGGCACGTTATCAGCATCAGAGGGGTTATCTGCAGGTGCTGCGGGCACCTTTGCGGGGGCTGTATCCAGACAAGCAAGCCCTGCTCATCACGTAAAGCTCACCACCTTATACGGGGGATTAAATTGCCGGTGAATCACCAAGGAGTCTCCTTTCCTATTTCCAAATGACTTAATCTCTGCACTCGATTCACATGGCTTTTTAAACCCAGAGACCCCAGGAAGCGCCCCTCTGCTTGGACACTTTTGTGGTTTAACTGGGAATAAATGCAATGCTCCAAACGGCTGAAGGCTCTGGATGTGTCTGGCCACGCACACAATCCACCGCACCTGACTCCGGGCGTCGCAAGCAGGCAGCGGAGTCTCCCCACATCCCTAACCCTATCCCCTTCCCACCTCCAGGTCAGCTCCACCAGTGTAACTGGAGCATCCTAGGACAAAAATGTCACGGCAGCTGAGAATGCAGCATCATAAAAGAGCATTTCAGACACAACCTTTACCGAAAACTGGCCCCAGAGGAGCAAGAGCACAGGGCAGACAACAGGAAAATTAAGCCCATGAACTCAGAGAGCCAGCTACAAATTCCTGGTTTGAGCCCATGGAAATCCAGCGTGGGAGGCAGCAGCCAGCGCAGTCACGCAGAGTCCTTACAGTGCCAGAAACCAGGACGTGCAGAGAGAAACCGTGTTAATACAGACACCGAGCGGGGTCAAACGTTAAAGTATTCGCTCCTTGTGTGCCCTCCTTGCTGTGGGTTAGGATTTGCTGGAATAAAACGTACAAGATTTGGTCCACCATGGATAAATCTGTGTGAGTGAAAAATCCCCAGCTCTCTGCCTGCGAGCACGGGATGAGGAGCCTGTCCCTTCACATACAGAGCAAGATTTATAAATAATTCACTCTCCGACTACACTCGGGCACTTTAAACCTGGGTGAGTCGCTGCTTTACTGATGCCGGGTCTGATCCTTCCCCGGAGCAGCATCTGCCCAGCAAACTGCTCCTGGAACGGGGCTCTCCAGCCCCGGTGAGCATTGTTGGGTGAGCAGTGCCCCAGCCCGGAGCCTGGGGAGTGCTGAGCTGGTCCCAAAAAGTCATTCCAGAAGGGACGGAGGAGTTTCATCTTCTGCTGCCCCTGGGAAGGGTTAGGTTGGCAGGTAAGTGCCGACTCGCTGGCTGCGGGAGTCACTCTGGAAGGTGCATTTTGGTTTTAAGCAATGAGGATGGGGATTACAGGATTAGAACTGCTTTAACTGTCAGGAAAAACTGACAGAAAGAGGACAGGGTCAGGTGTGGGACCAGGAGGAGCACGAGCGATTTCAAATTAACCCTTAAATACCCTTTTTTGCAGACACAGGTAGCATGTGCCCCAGGACGGTGCCGTACTCTGAGCACTCGCCTCTGCACAACTCTGCCAGCACATCAGCAACGTCAGCTCCCACCCACCCATGCCACCCTCCCCGCCCCGAAGACACTGTATCCCCCCTCCGGCACTGCCCATCGGGCTCCTGCGCCAGGCAGGACAGGCACGAAGGGCTGGGCACGAGCTCCCCGCTGCTTCTCTTCTCACGCAACAAACCTCACCTGTGGGTTCCCACAGCCCCTCCAACAGTCGGATGCGTCACACAGGACAGCATTCCAACACGTGCGGAATCGCGAACACCCCAGAGCCAAGGCTACGCTTCCCGGCAAGACTTTCAGTTCTCCATCAGTTTATATTTGTTCCATGTTTAAGGATGGTCTTGACAACCAGAGAACTGAAAATCTATATTTCTAACAAAAGCCTGAAGCGGAGACTCTCCATCGCACAACATGTGATACCCATCACGACTTTGATGGGAAGAGTTACGGCTCAGCTGCTCACAGGTCAAGAATTACCTCAGTAATAACCTGAAAACATGGACATGTCTCAGATTTTGCTACAGACATGAAGAAATTCACTTTTCAGCTCCTCAGACCGGCGCAGCTCACCAAGAAGAGTTTTTAAATGCCCCACATTAAGTATTTACAAGTCATAACTGCAAGGAACAGCCTCTCTGCTCTATGGCTCCAGGTTCCTGCCTGTCTCCAAGGAGCAGTGCAGGGAATTTCCTGCACACACGGACACCTGAAGTGCAAATCCCGCATCCATCACAGCAGCACCAGAGAGAAAACAGTGTGCCTCTTGGCATCTGTGTGCTGCATTCTGCCCTGCGCCTTCAGCACCCTCATCCTCACCACCCGGACCCCAGTGATGGGGCCGGACACTGCGGTCCCCTGGGCCACCGGCCTGTGGTCCCTGAAGAGATGCCCACCCACTCTCGCAGCCATGACCCAAGACTCCCTGTGCTCATCCTCCCACCCAGGGATGAGGGACAGACCCTCACCAAACACCCTGGCCCTATGTGACCCCTGCCCCGGGCATCCCACGGAGACTCACGCAGCGAGGACGTCACTTCCCCTACCTGAATGGCTTCTGTGGTGGGTGGAGGCCAGCGTCAGTCTTCCCCACAGCGTGGAAAGGCAGAGAGTGAGCACGAAAACCCATCTGCTCAGGCTTTGTACGTCTCTCTCACTCATTCTACCAAAAACAGAGAGATGCGTGGAGGAGGAGGGGCTGAGGAGGGCTGGGAGGTGCAGCCCCCACGCACCGATGCTGCTGCACGCAGCCGTGTGGTCCCCAAACAGACGTGGCCATGGGGCCCAGGGTGGCCTGGCTGGAGGGACACAGCCCTGGCAGGCAGGGCACACACCCAGGACTCACCCCCCACCGAAATCCCCCCGGCAGCAGCACTGACAGGCGAGTTACCTCTTACTGGGGTCTCACACTAACACCCACGCTTCTGCCAACCTCGGGTGGCCAGTCTTCAGGGTGGGGAGGACATCAGCGCATCTGCAAGAAGAAAGAACAGCACGGGTAGCGATACCTGCTGTAAGTACCTGGGGGTGGGAACTGCTGAGTGCCCGGGGAGCGGCTGGGGACACCCCGGGACTCGGCTGGCCCAGCAGACGCTCTTGTGTGCAGGAGCGCACGCCCGCTCATTGCGCGTGCCAAAACTCTCTGGGAACACAGTCCGTAACCCATCACACACACCAAAACTCTGGGAACACAGCCTATAACCCATCACACACACCAAAGCTCTGGGAACAGAGTCCGTAACCCATCACACACACCAAAGCTCTGTGGGAAGGCAGCCGTAACCCCGCTCACCCCCTTTACAGTGGGCGCAGAGGAGTTGCTCCTGATTTCCACTGCTGAGAGCACAAAACGAGGCCCGTTCGAGTAGGTTATTAACACAGATCACAAATACCAACTACAGACCCAGGGTGTGTGGGAAGAGCCAGAGCAAAGCAGCAGTGAGTCATTCCAGGTTTCACCTTTTCCGTGTGTGGTTATGGGCTCCCGTCACCCCCACGTCACCCCGGTCCCTTCCAGCGATGCCCAAGGTTTGGCTCTCAGGTTTGCAAACCGCTCACCAGCAGCGGGAAGGACCGCACTGGTGTCCCAGGGCCCAGTCGCTTTGCTGCTCGGCCGGAGGGGTGCCACGTGGGGTGCTGATGCCGGGTGGACACGCACAGCCCACAGCAGCACCGGGATCCACACACTGGTGTCCCCAGGTCAACGCCTCGTTCTGGGGCTGTTTCTCCTCTCAGTGCAGCTGCAAAGTTCATAAAACCTGACACAAACCCGTGCCCAGCATCCTTGAACACACCCGGTCCCCCCCAAACCTCTCTTGGCACCTCCGCACACACCAGGTCCACCACCGCTGCCCGCCGGCACCCCCTCCCATGCCACACAGGACCTGCGGGGAAGGAGCCGAGTCTTACATCCCCTGGAACCCTTAAGGAAAAACTTAAATCCCAGAAGACTCCGTCTTTTAATGCCAATTTCTTTAGATATGTTCTCCAGGCTGCAGGGTGAAGGAATCTTTAGTTTTCAACCACCTTCTAAATTTCTGTCCGCTCCGGACCAGGCTGAGACAGCGGAACAGGCTCATGTAATGAAGGGCCAGGACCAAAATCGCTGACATTTTTAATCAAAACAAAGCGATTTGAAGTGGTAAAAGGGCATTTCTTGTTTTGAAGCATTTCAAAATGAATTGTTCCATTTTAAACTGACATTTGAAAATGAAAAATGTTTCATTCCAAAA
The DNA here is from genome assembly GCF_000690775.1 of Eurypyga helias. NCBI lineage: Eukaryota > Metazoa > Chordata > Aves > Eurypygiformes > Eurypygidae > Eurypyga > Eurypyga helias. The sequence continues at coordinate 75,668 of NW_010257258.1, forward strand.
TGCTGATTTCAAATGGTATTTTCCATTTTGCTTCTCCCAGCTGGAAAAAAAATAAAAATTAAAAAAAAAAATCAGAAAATGTCACCCAGAATGTTGACATTTGCCCAGAAAAACAGGAAGATATCTCAACCAAACCACAGATTGTACGCTAGCGATGAGTTTAGAGGTAAGAAAATGCTCGGAATGAATGGTGCGGGATGGGCAGCTTGGCCAGGCGCAGACTGAGGCGTGGTGGGGAGGGCATCCCACATCCTTCCCGCTTCCATCCCTGCCCACCCGGTGACAAGGGATGGATCCCGCTCCAGCACAACCCTCGCTCAGGCTACGCCCTGTGCTGCAGCGACCAGAGGGGATGTGCAGACCTGCACCGCTGCCCCACACTGAGCCTCCCCGAGCCCCTGCATCCAGAACAAACCTGAGATGGTCCCAGTCTCCTGGCTGCTGTCCCCCTCCACGCAGGGAGGGCAGCCAAGTTCCCAGGCACGAGCACCGAGACCCTCTGGAGGAGCCCGGCATGCCCAGCCCCTGCCCCTACCCGTGGGACCCTTTGGCCCACCCGAGGTCCCCAGGAGACACCCCCGAGTCTCTCAGCGGGACCAAACGCAGGCGCACCGCTGGCCACCTCCACCCCACGCAGGACGGGGACGCACTCCCAGCACAAACTATATTTAGCTCCTAAAGGCCGAGCTGTTTGCTATAGCCACGGAAGCATAAATAAATCAGGGTCATCAATAATGCAGCCCGCACCGTCCACGCCGCACTCCGAAGGGAAGCCACCACCGAGCGTGGGGGCCCGCGCGCCCAGCCGGGAAAAGCACACGGCCAGGAAGCACCATCCCGGCAGCGGCCATGGGAGCGATGCTCCTCCCGGGAGCCACGCCGGCACGGGCACTCAGGGCTCCCACTCGCACACAAACTCCCGGTAGGAAACGCAGCTTGGCAGAAATTGCTATTTTGACAGTTGCCAACCTCCAACGTCGTGGGATTCCAACTACAAATGTTTGGTCTGACTTGAGATTTTTTCATCCTGGAATGTCATTTTGAAGTGAAGAGCAGCGTTCTGGCACGTCAAAGCACTTAATTTTGATTGAAAGTATCAGTGTTCTCTCTTCCGTTACATTCTGTTTGGAACTTTGGGGAACTTTTCAGCAACGCTTTCTGCCAGCTGCTTTCCTCCTTCTGGGTCTGAGCTGGGACCTGAAGTAACTGCAAAGTGCCCAAATCTCTGTGAAGATCAATCTCAGTCGTAGCCAACGCGGCAGGAGACGACTGTTCCTCCGCACTGGCCATCACCCAAACCCGAGCCTCTTCGGGGGTCCCCCAGCACACAGACACACCGGGACCAGCTCCACGCTCCCCCTCCCAGACCCCAGCCACTCTGCCCATCCCAGGATCCAGAGGCGTTTTCCTCCTCCTTTGTTACAGCCGCAGGTAGAGCTGCAACCCTCCAGCCAGGACTGCTCCGTCGCAGCTCCGCTGGAACGCAGCCCAGCACCCCACGGTGCTAATGAGGGACTCTGTCATGCCAAATTACGCTCCCGGTCCTGCCAGTCTGGAGCACTGTTTGCAAAGGTCCGTGTGAGCTGGATAATTACAGTGAGCAGAATTCCACCCAAAAAAGGAACGGAGGGAGGTGGGGGAGGCTGGCACAGAGGCTGGTTTCTGTGCCGAGTGACACAAGCCACCCCCCCGCTGCAGCCAACCTTTGTGCACTTCTAGTCCTACGGTTCTCCCAGTTTTCCGAAAGCTATTTTCGTACTGCTGCTGCTTCAGCACTTCTTAGATCCTGGGCACCTTCATTTGGGGCAGGAAGAGGTGCGGGCTTTGGCGCAGCAGAGCACGATCCAGGGGCCCGCGGTGCCGGGCAGCCCCACGCCCCAGCCATGGAGCAGGGAAGAAACATGCCCGGAGCCCAGCCGGCAGAGAAACCTTCCCGTGGCCTTGGGGATGTTTCGCTGCCCAGGGCAGGGGGGAATTTTATTTTAATACTTCCCTGATGCAAAAAGTCAGACCCTCTCAGCAAACACCCCACTGTGCAGGACTGGGGGGACCGGCTGCGCCACCGGGCCCCCAAGACACCCACAC
>NW_010257258.1:77790-79637 GCF_000690775.1 Eurypyga helias
GCCCCAAACCGCCACCCAGCCCCAGCACAAAGCGGCTGCAGAGTCTTCCCAGAAGCTGACACCTCCTTGAAAGATCCCGACGAGCACAGAGACACCTCCCCAGCCCCACAGGAAGGGACGGCACGGGCTCTGGTATGGCTTTGTCTCCAGCAGCTAAAGAGGGCAAAAGCAGCAAGGCAGGCTTGGCAAAGGTCACCTCCCTTCTCCCCCAGGGCTGGAAAATCAGCCGAGCACTGGACCCTCCACCCCAGCCAGGCAAAGAAATGCCCAGGCTGTGAGTTTTGGGGCCAGGACCCCTGAGACACCCTGCTGCTGCGGCTGGGGGTCCCTGGGAGGCTGGTCAGCGAGATGCTGCCATCTCAGACACCACCACCAGCAGCAACCTCCACACCCACAGCCTCGGGTTCATCACTTAGGCCGGCAGACTGGCTAAATCCCAGCTCCCCCCGCAGCACGGAGGATGCTCAATTACAGGCCAAGCTGAGAAGCCAGAGCTACGGCGGCTGCAGAGCTGGGGGCATTGCTGGGGAGGCTGACAGGCCCCCTCAGAGCTTCATGCAATAGCTCCTGTGCCCTCCCAATGTTCCATGCTGCTCCGAATGCTGCACTGCTCCTTCCCAAAGGGAAACCCCATGGCAGAGGAGCCTGGCCTGACCCCCAGAGCTCCCAGTTCAGCTGAGTCCTTTTGCACACTTCATTCTAGATGTTATTGAGGGTATCCAGCCACACAGACGTTGTAGGGGGGGCAGCATGAGGCACATGCCCTCCAACCCAACAAAGAGGCATCAGGGGAGCACACAGAAATGCAGAGGACTCTTCCCCCCAAGCATCCTCTCCTCCACGCAAATTTATTTCCATCTCCTTGCTCATTCCTCCAGCATCTGCAGCATTTCCTTCCCAGCCAAGGTGAGAGGGAGAGTTTTTAACTCTGATTCCACCCAGGCACAGGTCTGCTCCTGCTCCCTCCCTCGATGAATCCCACCACCCCGCTGTCACTGGCATTTTGAAGGTCAACTCTGCTGACAGCTCAAACCTCAGGCTCATCCAGCGCCAGGAACCTCTCTCTGGCAGAGCACGGCCACGCGTCAGGGGTGTTGAAACCTAAGGTCAACAGCAGCTCAGTCAGCCTTGTCGGCGGGGAGAGCAGAGGACATGACAGCTCAGAGCGTTTTCCCAAGAGATGGAACATCTGACCTGTGCAGACTCTGCTGGGGTGTGGGTGCCCCAGCACAGAGAAGCTCTCCCAGGGCAGGGGCACCTGCACACTGAAGAGCCCCCCAAACCTCTCGCTGCATCAGAAGGGATGGCTAACCAGCGGGAGGAGGGGACTCCACTCCCTGCCCAACACAGCAGCACGGGTCCACTCCTGCCTGGCTCTGGAGCAGGACTGGTGTAGCTGATGTTCTCCTTGAGACCGGAGCCTCCCCTTACAGGTGACGGGGACACCCGGCCCGTGCAAGCTGCTCCCCGTCCTGCACCCCTCGAGCCACCCACCCCACGAGGCAGCGGGACACCAGCACCATGGCCCCACTCCAGCCTGGCACCACACACGCGTCCTTCCCAGCCGAGGGAGTGATGGCAGAGAGGAACAACGTAAAAGAAGATAGAAGCCCACGTCCCGTCCTGCCCGGAGCTTTGGCTGTAGGGGACAGCTTGCACCAAGGGATGGCACCAAGGGATGGCACCAAGGGATGGCACCGGCTGCTCTCGGTTCCCCTTCCAGGGTGAAGAAGCGTTTTTGGCTGCTGCAGCCCCGGAGCTCTCCTGCAGCGCTCTGCCTCCCAAAATTGCAAGGGGCTTCACAGGGCTGGCAGAACCGTTTCACCGGGGATAAACCGCACCCCTGG
>NW_010257259.1:0-2676 GCF_000690775.1 Eurypyga helias
GCTGAAGCCAATGGAAATACTTTCACCGATTTCAGTACAAGTTGGGTCAAGCTTTTGGTTAAAAACAAGGTGATTGTGTTTAAGAAAGATTAACAATACACAATGATCATATCATACTAAGGACACTGGAATCACCTCCTTTAGCTGGGTTGATCTCTGCTTAACCCTCCGGAATGGCATTCCAGAGGTTTGTGCAAACCATACTCAAAACAAGTCCTTCAGAAGCAGACCCGCTTCATTCATGTTTTCAACCACATCTCTCTAGCAGCAAACCTTTGTGGTTCAACAGAGCCTCGTGCGCTCGGAGGTTTAAGGATGCATTTTGCAGAGGAAGAGCCCAATCGCATTAACCCACGTGACGACAACGACACAGTCGAGGAGTTCAGTTGCGAATAAACAGAATTTAACTGAATCAATCTGAGCTCAGACAGAAAAGTAATTTTTATTGCGAATTATTATATTGACAATGAATAGTGTGATGATTAATGCTAGGGAAGAAATGCTTTAACCAGCAGTAGCAGAAATACAAGCTAGAATGTAGGCCAAGCTATAGGGCATTCCAAATGGAAAAATTCAAGAAGATAGCTCTGGGCGGAGAAGATAACGTGAAACAGATCCTCATATGTAGGGGAGACCTAGGAGGATGACAAGAGGAAAAGGGCAGGAGGCTAAGTGCACATTTGCAATGATTTACAACGAGGAGGCCAACACCACTCTCCTACTTTCTTTCTAGCTAGCCCTTAAGCCTAAGCCACAAAGCACTGATATCATCCAGCCTTCCTCATTCATCACCTGCACTTTGCATAGAGCTGCCCTGTCCTCAGTTATCGGACATGATGCTGCCAGCATTCCCCACTACCTCATCAGTCTTCTCGCGGCTGTCCCCAGTCCCTGGAAGGCTCTGTGACCCTGACACAGATGTTTGCCCAGATGGCTTTGAGGATCGCAGTGGTACCCACGCTACAGCATCAATAAACCCCAGAGCATGACATTGCCACGGTACTGATATCCCAAAAAAGTGCAGCACCTTGTGCCACTGGTACTTTGGCCTCTTCCCAGCCCCATCACCTCTGTGCACCCTGCACTGCATGACACCAACACCCCTACCCCTCCTAGAAACATGATCCCCCCCTACCACAGGCAGGGAATAACTGCCTGCATTTCTCACTGCCCCCACCAAGGCATCGGTACCTGCATACACCATCCCAGAGGTCACAGTCTTCAATGACCAACAGACCCCAAATGTCTCGTGCTCCTCCATACCACTGTCCCCTACCAACGCCCTTGCCACACTGCTTTAACTTCCATGCCTCTTCTCTTCATAACCACGGCTCAAAGCTGCATCAGATGAGGTTCAGACTAGGTATTAGGAAACATTTCTTTACCAAGAGGGTGGTCAGACATTGAAACAGGCTTCCTAGAGAGGTGCTTGATGCCTCAAGCCTGTCAATGTTTAAGAGACATTTGGACAACACACTTAATAACATGCTTTGCCTTTTTGGTCAGGCCAGAAGTGGTCAGGCAGTTGGACTAGACAAACACTGTAGGTCCTTTCCAACTGGAACTATCCTATCCTATTCCCTTTACCCCACAGCGTCGCTCAGGGGCTGGTGCCCTCTTTGGTCTCCAATAAACCCAGCAATCTCCGCAGCTTGGTGGTGTCAATACCTGACTGCTCTCCTCGGTGTACTAGTTACAGACGTTCTCCAGGATCTGCTTGGAGCCCAGAAACACTCCCATCCCTGCTCCCCACCCTTGTGTGCTGCAGGGCCAGCATCCTCCCAGGAGCTGTCACAGCACTGCATAGTCCCAGTGACATTACACACAGGGGAATGGAACAGTGTTGATCCCTAACTCTTTTCTCCCCAAAGAAGACAAGGTCCCTTTAATCTCTACAGAATAAAGCATTTTCCTTTCCGCCCCAAACCTCACTGGATTTATATCCTGTTGTGCCGTCGGATCATCCATGATGTTCTTATCTCCAAGTCCACCAGAAGCTCCCTCGTCCTGCAGCACGCACCGTTACACTGCCCAAGGTCCCCATGTCCTGTGATGCCCTCATCACTTTCCCCACCCCACTTTAAAGGGCAGTAACAAGCCCCAGATCCTCAGTACTTGTCTCCATAGACACCAGTGCTTTTTCCACCCATTTACCGAGTTTATACTCTTTCCATGGTGTCCTTATGCCCCGTCCCTTGGAGCATTAATATTTCTAAGTATTTCTTCGACTCACACACTGAAATTTCTCCTGGGACGCACCGGCAACAGCAATCCCCTCGGGCCCCAGGCCTGGCAGTGCTGGCACCAGGGCAGACCCCAGGCCCTTTGTGCCCCCTCGTCCCCCCCTGTAACGTTTATGCCTTCTCCACCGGGTGCCCCGGAGACCCCCTTCCTCACAGCATGGGCACACTGGGGTCTTCCATCTTCCCATTAGACTTCCTCCCTGCATCCTATTGAATCTGTTACCCCCTCCCCACACCCTATGGAGTTTGTATGCTCCCCTCTTGCCACTGACCCTATGTGTCCCACAGCATTTGCCCCCCTCAATGTCCCGCAGCATTTGTCCCCTCGTGCCCCGCTGCAGTTGTACCCAATCCCCACGCACCCCCTGCCCACCCCCGCGTACTCTCGTGTCATCTCCGAGCTCGGGGACCCCCAACGCCGGGCCGAGACCCC
>NW_010257260.1:0-8448 GCF_000690775.1 Eurypyga helias
CCCCCCCCCAGTCAGTGTTGAAAGTTTGAATTCTGCTTGATGCTGACATAAATACAAAACCTTGAAGTATTGCTCTTTAAAGTCAGAGGGAATGCTTTGTATTTGTTAGGAAAACTGTGGGCATAATGGAGAAAGTGTAGAAGGTGTATAATCTGCTATATCCAACTGCTACAAAAATAGAAGTCTCAAGCGTTGTTAGCCAAGTAGGCATTTTCTGCTTCAAAATACTTTATAAACTCAGGTTCACATGTACTTCTGGAAGAGAGGTCAAAAATAATATTATGGCAAAGCTGTATTAAGGAAGCATAAGTCTAACATTCCAGCATAATTTACACTAAGATTACAACACACCCACACATACATGTATTTATACACATGTGTAAACAGACATGTATATGCAAATACATATCACTCTCTCCAAAGGGAAACTGCAATCCTACAGCACCGCATCCAATGTGTGTATCGGATGTCCTGAACTGCTTATCTGCTCAGATTTATCACAGATCAGAAATACTCCTATTTCAAGAAATTAAGTATTTTGTCCATGACCACATGATAGTTTAGTATATTTTTATATACCTATTTTACAAGTAGAGTTACTTGGTGCAGGATGTGCTTGTCTGTAGGAACACAAGTTTAGATGCTTCTTGTCAACCCCAGAGCAAACACTGAGATGCCTTCCCATGGGTATCTCATGATGCTTTGGTGGCACAGTGCCACGGGCATGCGTCTGCCTGCATCCCAAGCACGTGCCATCCTGCAGTTTGGTACTTCTGTTCTACTCTGCATCCCCAACTCACATGTGTGTTATTCTCCTGGTCAGTCAGACAGGCCTTTGCTCTGAGATATGACCCTGCCTTGAGATACAGGACACAGGAACAGTGAGCTTTACACTACCATCTGAATTCTGCACAGATGTGCCAAATTGCCATTGCTGTTGTAGATGTGAAATGGCATGGTGCCCGGCTCCAGTGGTACAGCAGAGCTCTGCGCTGGCTAATGCCCGCAGCAGGAGTACAGGAGCTGCTGGTGGCATGCCACTCTTAGCTACATCCTGGCTAACTGTACCACAGATCTGGGGGAAGGAGGTAATCCCGAGCCAGACACAGTCGCAGCAATCATTTCCTGGCTCCAGGCTGGCAGGCAAAGGCTCAGGCTGTGAGAGGGGCTGTTTCCAACACGTGCTGAATGACACACTGCAATACAATGTAGTGAGGTATGTTTAGGTATGGCGTGTTGACGTCACTTCTTTCTCCTTTCTTAGATTAAGGCAGTTTTAACATAGCCCATACTCCCTCCTTTGCCTATACAAGCTCAACATATAACCTATATATAGCCATATCTGAAACTTTCTCATCTGTTTGCAGCAAAGGCCGTGTGTTCTGTGAATGGCATATCACACTCCTGGGTGCAGTAGACCAGCATATCACAGAACAAATTCACAGTGTAATTTATAGCTTAGAAGAGCACTCTGGTAATTTCATATTGGAAAATATGAAGAAAGAAAATATCACATCACCCTTACTGTATCATCACCCTTTGAAGACACCCTTTTAATGTGCATTAAAAAAAAGAAAAACAAACACATTAAAAAAAGAAAAACAAACAAAAAATCATTTTCTAAACACTGTTAATATTAACAGATACTACTTAAAACATTCACAGATGCATGTTTTGAAAAGAGCATTCTTTCCCCAAATAAGATCCGTAAACAGATGGAATGATGACAAATTTAATGGGCTACTGAGTAACAGCAGTGTCTCCTTTTTGTTAGACAAGAACTATTCTTACTGAAAAAAAGACTCAAATGTTGTAAATGTGCCTATGTATATCTTTTTAAAAAGTTATAAACTTGGACAGTTAGACTGAACAATAAAATGTCATGTCAGTCTGATCCTCAGTTTTTGAAGACATCCATTGTATTTGTAGGAGGATGGACTTCACCACTTCTCAGGGCAAGGGCATGGAGCAGCATGGCAGTTGTGGACCACAAATGCCATATGGCCTCTTGAAGGCAACACAGGAAACCATAAAAGCTGCCAGGACTGGAAATGAGGTGACTTCATGAAGGTATTTTTTTTCTGCTATTTGTGTCATGGGGAAGTTTTCTGTTTGCTTTCACTTTACAAAAAGATACTTCACTGGTCTCATTTTAGCTGTATGCTCTGAATCTTTCAGCAGAATTATTTACTTACAGAAAAATCATCTTTGACTGTAACATGAGCTGATGCACTTGTTTACAGTTATCACATCTCTCAAACTGGTGTGAGCTTATGAAATTAAAAATAACAACATTCTTATACAATAGAGTTCTTACAATATATGGTGTTTACTATACTGCATATACTCCCAGTTCCCTGGTGAGGCCACACCTCAAGTACTGTGTTCAGTTTTGGGCCCCTCACTACAAGAAGGACATAAAGATGCTGGAGCATGTCCAGAGAAGGACGACAAAGCTGATGAAGGGTCTGGAGTACAAGTCTTATGAGGGAGCTGCAGTTGTTCAGCCGAAAGAAGACGCTGAGGGGAGACCTGATTGTTCTCTACAGCTACCTGAAAGGAGATTGTAGGGAGGCAGGTGCTGGTCTGTTCTCCCAGGCAGCTGGTGGTAGGACAAAAGGAAATGGCCTCAGGTTGCCACAGGGGGAGCTTAGATCAGATATTAGGAAAAACTTCTTCACTGAAAGAGTGGTCAGGCATTGGAACAGGCTGCCCAGGGATGTGGTGGAGTCACCATCCCTGGAGATATTCAAGGAACATGTAGATATGGCGCTTGAGGACATGGTCTAGTGGGTATGGTAGGGTTGGGTTGATGGTTGGACTGGATGATCTTATAGGTCTTTTCCAACCTTAGGGATTCTATGATAATATGGTGAAATTCAAGAAATATATCACCTATTAAATCACCTATTCCTAGAATATTCCTAAGAAACATGCACCACAAAGTTCTGTATGTGTTGAGCTCTTACTCTTCGACACATGCTTGTCCTTTTCATACCTGTTTTAGCCAGTGCATTAACAACATTTACAACTGCAGCAATTAACAGCTACAATTTTAACAGTCAGTGCAAGTGCTGTAACTCAGCTGCTTGAAAAATTTGTGTGATGAAGGTATTGTGCTGGAAGACTTTTGCCATGTTTTGTTTATTGGCTGCTGTATTTTCATTTAAATTTTTATTACAGATTTGTATTACAATAGTTGCATGTTCTATGAAGGGCAACTAATGTGCTAAACAGTCAAACCCAAAGCAGTAATTAGGCTGGGAGAGGTCAAGTGGGACTCTTCTAAATCCCAACAGGGGTGTGCAAAACCAGTAGTCTTTCTTTTGCCTTGGTCTTCCAATAATTTTCACTCCTGTTTTCTTTAGAGCAGCTGCTTTCCTGTCAATCCAGTGCCTGCTTGGAAAAAAAAAAAAAAATCCATTTGGATGTCACAAATGCAATTTCAATGGGCTTAGCAGGAACAACTGCTCTTTAACTTAACACTTATTTTCTGTGAGGGACTCATGGGAATAAGAAATTCCTTGAGCAACAATGTCTCCAAAACCCATCAGAAAACATCACAGGAGGAAAGTGGTATATAAAGTCAGTGACACATCCTGAGATGTGAGTTGGTCTGATACTTTGCTGAGTGACAGACACAAACTATGTATGATTTAAAGAGAAAAAAATGAGAAAAGTGAATAACAGCCAAATACTCTGATGAGAAGTTGCAGGGCTGGAATGGTAGTATTAACAGCCCACCATTAGTATTGTCAGCAGAGAGATTTCTTCCTTAATGCACCCTGCTGAGCTGGATGATCTCTTGAAATCTATTTCAGCCCAGCATTTTTATGATTTCATGGCAATATCTCAGTATTTTGGCTAGTACTCAAAGTCCTGTTCTCTGCCCTTTCTCTGTCCTAGATTGTCAAGTGGCTAGGGTAAAAAAAGAGGTCTGTTTCACATTCCTTGCTCTTAAAAGCAGAGCCAAAGCTACACCCGTTAAGAAGAGAGAAGGTGGGAGCATGCTTGTGTTTCTGTCTGGGACCGATGAAGAGCAACGTGGGAGAAAAGGACATCCTCACCCACCAAGGGGGAAAAGATACCACCACCCACCCCTACAGGAGTAAACGATGAGGGAAATCTTACGGACTTGAGGGGACAAAAGCACAGAAGTTGCAGAATGTGTTAGGATAAAGGGGAATGAAAAGAGAACCATATTGCAAAAAGCATGCCACGGCCATGATGCTTCCTTCCTTTTACTTGTTGTCTCTCTGCCTGTCCGGTGAAAGATATTATTATAGTCCCTTGCGCGGGAGTGGGAGAAAGGAGTTGGGGAGGGCTTCTCTACAGGTTTAGCCAAAGACCTCTGACCCTACACACTGGTCTGAATCTTGATCCCTGTGGGGTTGTCCCATGTTTCTGCATTAGAGAGCGCTCAAGAATGTGCTCAGCCCTGATTTGACTGGAAGGCTGCCCTGGTCTGTGCCAATGGGAGCACTGCATCCCCCTCCCAGTCTGCAGCACTCCCATATCCTGCAATGCCAAAAACTTCTGTGATCCAGACACTGTAAAGTTCGAGACCATTGTTTTACAGTTGGATTTTTTTTTTTCTCCCCATCGAATGCAGACATTGTAGTGAAACAGGATTATTGCGTTGTCCAAGCTGGGGCAGGGCTTATTGTCCCATTCAGCACCCATAAGAGACAGGCTGACTGTGAATCCTCACGGCATGCCGACTGCCTGCAAATACAGCCAAATGGAAACGACCTCTGTCACCGCACGTGTTCTCGTGTAGGTTGTTTTAGTGGGGACAATAATTGTCACTTTCAACATATGAGCGATCCCTTTGAGTTTAATTTTTAAATTATCAGACAATTGTGAAATTTAATTCAGGTAGCCATAATGAAACTTTCTTAATGTGATATGAAGGCTTTCAAAATCACCTCTTTAAAAAGCAGTCCATTTGCATTAAAGAAAGAGACCCATTTCTCTTACCATTTTTGTTCTGATCTCCTTTGAAGTGACAATGCCTGAGGTCTCTGTAAAGCTCAAGTGCTGTGTATGATTATAGGAATGACATGATATTAAGTGTTTGACCTACCTATTATAGAATTTGTAAGGCACAGAACTTTTTATTACGCGGTGATAAATACCACACTCTGCAGAACTGATATGCTTCTTCCCATTTGAAATGGAGCTATTTTTAAGCCAGTTGTAATACCTTAAACACATATTCTTTGCTTTTTCATTAGAATAAAGAGAAATAATTCTTGATGTTTTTTTTCCCATCTCTTCACAGTACCAACTAGCATTTTAGAAAATGACCCTCTCCTATGTTTAGTTGTATTATAATGATATTATAAAGTGTAAGAAAAAATTATTTTAGCCAAAGACTGCTTCAGTTCTATTAATTATTCCTCTTAGTGTAAACAGGCAGGAGTCCTAAGCACGTTTGCAGGGATGAAGCCTTACATACACGGCCTTCCAGTCCTCGCTATATGTTCTGTTACCAGAAAACCTAGTGAGAAGACCTGAATTACTCAGAAGCAGTCAGCATTGTAAATCCTAATGTTTTCAAAAGCAAGCAAGAGACATTACTTGTGATTTTTAGGAAAATTTAAAAAAAAAAAAAACACCTCTGAATATAAATGTGTATGTCCTTTAACACCAAGAGCTGTGTAAAAAGAGCCATTGTGACAGCTGAGTGCCAAAGCTCATTCCTCTGGGAGAGACAGTGGCTACCTTGGTCTGCAGGCAGTGCAGGGCACCAACGTGAAAGAGCGACCTTTAGAAGTGGAGAATTGGAGATGTGGAAGGAGAAGGACAGCTGTGAAATTATTGTAATTTGTGTTCTTGTGTAAATCTGAAGAGGCATCGAAGACTGAGTGGTACAAAGCAGTGTGAGTTTCACAATTTAAAGTTCCACAGAGATCTGCTGAAAGTCATGGGCATACATAGTAAAATAAAAAGGAAATATTGAAAAGCAGGTGATAACTGTGCTCATTAAAAGCAGTTTTCCTTGGGGCAAATTAGTTTGAAAAAGTTTTTAATGGAGAAATTAGTTTCTCCTTGTGTTATTCTGGTAGAATCCTTTATGAGATCCTTTTGAAATTGTATAGAAACACTTAAGGTAAAACCATAAAAAATCATAGTGTTTTTTCTAAACAATATATTTCTGATGAATTCCAACTGTAATGAAAATTATGACAAAATGTGTAATGAAGATTAACACAGCTTCAAGGGTCCCTGAATTCTGCAGGTCAGACCTCTTCTTAGATAAGTTTTCTGGAACCTTTGTATGCTGGATGTGATGTGCAAAGCAAGTAGTAGCAATTGGTGAAAAATTAGTTAGTAGGGAAAATATTTATTTTATCAGAGTATCCTTTGAATTTTCTTCTAACTTTCAAAAACTCATAGAAAGAAAGCAAGCATGCGTAATGTTTCACTATTCCATAAAGTTTCATGAAAGGGGTCACAGAGAATCTGATGCAAATGAATAGATATCTATAAAGGGCTCATTTGTGTCTATTTTTATACAATTTAAAGCAGTTCCTTTTTTTCTTTTTTTTTTTCCCCAGTGGAACTCTTCCATTGTTTTTAATAAGTAATCATATATCCCAGAAACAGGTTAATTTAATGATTATTTGAAAATGTTATCACTCTGAATTACAATTTTTTATGCTAACAGCCAGAATTTGGAATAGTTTAACTATGCATGAGTAAAGAACACATTGATAAATAATGTAAATCATATCCAGACCTTTAAAGAAACAAGTACTCTAAAAGTTTAGTGTTTGTATTGTGATCATGTATTCTGTATTCGCAGTAATGAATTTTTAAAATAGTCACAGCAGCTTGGATGCCCCCTGCTTCTGACAGTAAAACTGTGTACCAGACCACATGATGACAGTGGGAAAAACTATGTCTCATAAATCTTAGTTCTCTTTACTGGCTCTATTTGGTATTAAAGTAGATCTTCTTTGCACTGAAGTGGAGGAATGCTATATCTCTTGCTTATGCAGGACTGACTGTTGCCTGATTTCTGGCCCACAGCTTCTCTCCTGTCTGTTTAAAGTAGAAGGTGTATCTCAGTGGTCTGTGTCCATGACCTGTGACCTGTCCTGAGTGATTGCCTGTAATTGTGGGAACCACTTTTGGAAAGATTCTTATGTCAGCCTCCCTAAGTGCTGGAATTTCACCCTACAGGGGAATTTTCTTTAGTGGTTTTTGTTTCCTCCCCCTCTGTCTCAGATGATCGATTTGAAAATGAATGCAACTCTTCAGGCCTAACAGAGGAAGGTGTCTGTCTTGTTTGCAAGTAATGGTTTTTTGTGCAGTTGGTTACTTCCCTCCTGCCACGCATTTACCACCTTCTATGAGCACAGCAATGGAAATCCACTGCCAAAGTTATGAACTGTTCATTTGAGCAGAAACTGGTGCCTCAGATGGGCTCCACAGATTCACTCTGTATAGATGCTGCATTCCGAATTGTTGAGCCCTGTTTTCCTTGTGCCGTTTTTTCTCCAAAACGTTAGAGGTGAACCCTGTACTCAGGTGAGAAGAAAGGACGTTCGTGTTCTTCGCACTGAATGTGAGTGCAACCATCTTCTGGTTTAATTTGATTTATTGAAATAAATCAAAATAACCTAGTGTGCCCTCTAAGAATTCATGAAACAGTGTAATAGTGTGTCCTGTACTGTTGGGAATAGCGCAACAGTTGCCTCTTTTCTTGCAAGGTCCATTCATTCACACAGCTCAGGAAAACGAAAGGACGTTATTTCTGTGTACCTTACAAAGTGAGTTTTCTGCTTCGTGCAAAATGAGACTTTAACACTGCCCACAGCGGTGGGAGTAGTAAAGGAAATGGGAAACAAAAAGGCCCTTTGGAGTCCGCTTCAATGGGGTCTGACACACTAGGAGAGAGCCGCACGGCATCTGCGCATTTTGCCGTAGGTTGGAGCTGGAAAGAGGCTAGAATTGCCGGGAAATGTTGCCCTGTGATTTCTGTCCTAAGTGGCTGCATCTGTGCCACCTGTTGATGGCATGATTGGAGCATTAGTCCTTGCGCTGCCTCAGCACTATTGATAACGCTGCTTAACATCCCGGCGGGGGAGGCTTTGTTGGCGGCTGCAGTCACTTCGCCTGAGCAATGGTGTACATGGGCTCCCCCATTCAGCTCTTTTTTTCTGACATTAGCGCGTGTGAATGGGCCACCAGTGAAGCCATTCAGTGAGAACATGCAGCGGGGCTCCTGGGTGGCCGGGGCCGAGCTGAGAACCCCCGTTAATGGACTGCCGGCCGCGGCCCATTGAGCTCCATGAACTCGGTGACCAAAGAGAAGTGACACAAAGATGTTCCCCGGCACAGCGTGTGGGTCAGCGCCGGACAAAGGCGGACAGAGACCAAGCGAACCTACTCGATTGCTCCGCTGAGAAGGGGGCGCCTCCCGCATCGGCAGCGCCG
>NW_010257261.1:0-225 GCF_000690775.1 Eurypyga helias
GGGCTGGATGGGACCCCTCCAGAGGTACCGGGGGAGCGGGCGGAAGTGCTCACCAGGGCACTTTCCATTGTCTGTCAGCAGTCCAGGCTAACCGGGGAGGTCAGCAAACGTGACACCCCTCTACAAGAAGGGCCAGAAGGAGGATGTGGGGACAGACAAGCCTGTCAGTCTGACCTTGGTGCCAGGGGGGGTTCTGGAGCAGGTCATCTTGATGCCATCCAAGGC
>NW_010257261.1:658-3038 GCF_000690775.1 Eurypyga helias
GAAGAGGAGGCTCAGGGGAGACCTGATCGCTCTCTACAGCTCCCTGAAAGGAGGGTGCAGAGAGGTGGGTTGGTCTCCCAAGTGACAAGTGATAGGATGGGAGGAAATGGCCTCAAGTTGTGCCAGGGGAGGTTCAGATGGATATTAGGAAACGCTTCTTCACTGAAAGGGTTGTCAAGCTGCCTAGGGAAGCGTAGGTATTTAAGAGACACGTAGACGTGGTGTGCAGGGACATGGTTTAGTGGTGGTAACAGCAGCGTTAACAGTTGGACTCGATCATCTTAAAGGCCTTTTCCCGCCTAAGCGAGTCGGTTACAGGGCTGCACACAGACAAATAGACAACCGAGAAACGACGAGCCAGCGTCGATCCCCTCGCTACACTCACAGAAGGAGCGCAGAGAGGAAGCAGACGCAAAGTCACTCATATTGATTAGCGCAAGTCAAAGCAGCAGCATGGATACAGATACAGTAAGGAACGAGGAACTTGGCCCCAAAACGATCGAAGAGGTAGTCTGGGCCACTGGTTTTAGAAGCAGCAAAAGGTGAGGTAAGGCAGAAGGTGGATGCAGTCCTGGAAGCTGACATCACAGAAGAGCAATGCTAGAAACGAAGGGAAGAAAAGCAACAGACAGGAATGGGAAGCGAAGGAAGTTGGAAGGGAGTTGCTGAATACTTGGCAGACAACAGCAATACCCAAGAGACACGACGAGGTGAGTCTCTGAGCGACGCTGTACCTGCTGCAGCCACGATCAGGAGGGAAGGATGAGAAGCAGAAGCCCGGCTGTAACTCCAGCCACACACCGAGCGCCTTGCACTAGGGGGGAGGGCAGGAGAGGGCAACAGCTGCAGACACAGCATCGGATGAAGGAATCGGGTGTAGAGTCCTGGGTGCTGCTGAAGGAATGAAATGAACAACGTTCAGGAATAACGCTGTCTTTATTTTTGCTTTAAAAGGAAAAAAAAAGGGACGCTCCTGAGAAAACCAATAAATGCAAGAACCAAAGAACAAGGGTGGAAGTGGGGAGAGCTGAAGATTATATACAACAATGGTGAAACTGTGTAGAATTTCCTGCACGAAGAAAGAGGAATCACTTTAACAGCCATCAAAGGGATATTTGGCTCAGGACGTTACCCACCATTTGCCAGTGCAGCTTACCGAGTTCTCGCAGAGGAACCAAGACACACCAAACAGCAGAAGTTAGAAAGAGGAGCAGCAGAAGCACAGATGGGGTGAGATTGTTGCAAACCCCTTTGATCAGTAACCCCAGGGATGAACGTGCAGGATCCCTCACCTATTTCTTGTAAGGGATAATCGTTTAAAATGAAGAAGGGGGTCACAAATACATTATTAGATCCCGAGAGTGACACCGTTGGAGAAGGATGAAAAGGGAAAGGCCCAACCCAATTTGCAGCTCTTGTTTTCTCTGTTGCCAGTAACGACAAATCACGGGCAGTTCGGAAAGCAACCTGACAGCACTCCACCTGCAAAAGCAAAACACGCTGATGAACAGAAGTTATCGTGGCATCACCAACCAAGTATCCAGACAAGGTCAGAACTTGTCCCTGTAGTATTATGGCCATTGAGGGTGGGATTCACCCTAGAAAGGCTCAGTTTCACATACCTCAAGCAGAGGGAGACTGTCATCGCCATCAAAAGAAGTTGTTCCAGCGCTCCTCTGTCCGTTTACCGCTTCCCCACACAGCTCCCGCCATGGCACAGGCTCAGGACAGCCACTCGTACAGCCGCACAGCCACGCTGGATGAGGAACCTGACGAGAAGCGTTTGCTGCTCTGCAGTACCTGGTGTTTTCCTGCGCGGCCTTTTCCTTTTTCAAACCCGGGTCCATCTCCCAGCCGGGCTCTCCCTGTGCCCACAGTCACTCTGGCGCCGCTGCACGGGATGGAATGCGCAGCTGGGGGTAAGGCCTGTCCCTTCAGTGACAGTGCTAGAAAACACCAGGTTGAAGTGACCCCGAGACCCCGGCCTTCAAACGCCCTGCCCGAGGCAAGCTCCTGGCACAGAGAAACTGGCAGGAGCTCCCGCCACAAGCATAACCCTGTGCAGCGGGTGACGCTCCTCCACCACCGAGTGCTCAGGAATAACTGACCGGGGACTAGGAGGCAGAGCCAAGGGAGCCTGGGGGTGAAGGTGTGTGGCACGTCCTTCTTCCCGGCCGCGACGCTGGATTTTCACTCTAGGTGCGCATTAGGGATCACATTCCCAGGGTCACGCTCACACACGCAACTACGTACCCCAAAATCTAGTCTATTCCCAAATGCTTTCAAGTGCAGCTCTAATCGAGGAATCCCAAATGCGTGCCCTCAAGAAACCCCCGTCTCTTCTGTAAGTATTTCACACTGAAACAAAGATGTTTTACTC
>NW_010257261.1:3060-26423 GCF_000690775.1 Eurypyga helias
AATATGTGTTTATTGGTGTCCTGCACTTTCAGTGTAGGAGGTTGGAGATGTAATAAAAAAGTTTCAAAATTTATTGATTCAATTTCATTTAAATCACTCTAAACAACCAGTGCTTTAGAGTTCAGAGAATTAACGTTTACTGTCCATTACACGCAAAATTTCAGTATTACCTTTTTAAAGTCCGCTTAGAACTCCTCTCTTTTAAAATTCTTCAGATACATTCCCCAAAGTAAACAATACATTTCAATCTGTGTCACAATCAACACTGATAAGGCCTTCTTAACCCTTTTATGCCACCTCCACTATGACTTCATTGCAAAACACAACCTTATTTCATACTATAAATATCCATCCATGCACAAAATGCAGGGGCCAGAAGTTGCACATTAATATCTCATGTAGGCTTCCGAGACTTCCTTTGCCCTCTGCAGGTTTATGGTACACTTAAAAAGATATCTTTAGACTTGGTCTACTTGGTCTTAAAATACAAATATACAATATCCATAAGCATAAAAAAGTAAAGCTAGGTCGCCTTACCATTCGTTATGAACTGCTAAAATCTTATACATGTACAATATAGCATCATGCTGATTAATATACAGATTAGTTAAATATATCAACCAATAATGGAGATGTGGCCAAGCTTTCTGGTTTTCAAAAAGAAATTGTTCATATACAAGTAAAAGGATTTTTAATTTAAACTCGTATGGGATACTTGAACCACAGACATCTGTAAACCCTGCTGAGATGTTCAGGTCAAACTGGGGCACAACCCGCTGATCACTTGATAGGGAACACAACCCCTCCGGGGCGATTCCCGAGCTGTGCTGTTCCTAAGAGAATGCAAAGTTACCAGCGTTCACGCTTTTAGGTCTAAATCACTAATTTTTGCATCTTACATCTTGGTGTATACATTCTGCACCTACTCCTCATCCCCCATCAGAAACAACTCAGTACCTTGACGCTGTCACAGACTTTTCTAAGTAGATATACAGTACAAAGGGTGGATAGTGAAACAAATAAGCACGTATATACAGTCTCTGAAAGGCATTTTTGTGACCATTTTAGCAGTGTCCATAGCAAACAGTTAGGATAGTCACATTCCGCTGATACCGCTGTACTGCAAACTGTCAAGCCACATTCCTTAAACTCGTACTGTGTGTTGTACAACGGAAGAGACGACGCCCGCTCGTAAGGTGTGACACGACGACAACAAAACCAACCGCCAGACTGAGGAAGGTAACCAGCACAGGGCTTCATTTTCCTGAGGTTTGTAAGAATTCTTTTTTAAACAAAAATCACAGTGACCAGGCTAAACTGCAACCATACTGTTAAGGTTTAAATATACAGTTTATACACAAGTTCTGTGCACAGTCGACGCAAGTGCGCACACGGACGTTTCCTTTAAATGACTCGCCACTGCATGATGCTCGTGTCTTTTCCGCCGGTGGAGATGAGATGGGTGTCCTCACAGAGAAAATCTACATTAGTCACATGACTGCTGTGTCCACCGTACACGTGGCTTGGAGCCTAGAGAACACCGTATCGGTCAGAACACAAACCGGCATCAAACGGTCTCATTATCACATTAGCATTCCTACAGCGATGAAACCAAGGCCTCCCATCACTCTCCAAGTGGTTTAATAGGAAATTTAACCATACTTCCAATCAATATTACGTAAATCCCTTAGGCATATACATATTCCCATTTTTTTTTCTGGGGAAGGGGTGTGTGCTTTTGTTCTGTTTTCACACATGGGAAAACAAGGTTTAATGCACGTGTGTAAGTTACAAGAGTACATTTTTTGGAAATACCTTACCCTAAACTGCGAACACGGATAGGAGAAGAGATGTACTTTGCCAAAATCATCCCCCGTTGATAGCAGCTTCCTCCCATGTGATCGACAGACAGCATTGATATCTGTTCCATCTGAACCTTCAGGCCATACACCTGAAACACACAGGGACTAATTAAAGCCTTTTATAACGGAAACAAAAGTGACAGATGAAGATCTGGTAAAACATTAATGAAGGATTGATTGGTTAAAAAAGAGAAAACGATACGACTATAAAAGTAACTGCAGCTGAGTCAGTGCGCATACTTCAGTACCAGCGGAAGACCGGAGCCGAGTAGGAAATCAGGCACGTAAATACTTTACTTCCTCCAGTCAGCAAAGTGCTTTTTACTCTGGAAAAAAGAACCCTGCCGAACTACAGTCATGTGCCTGAGCCTAAAAGAATTTTCATATGGTTATGTAGAAAAATAACAGTTACTGCTTTTACTTTCCCTTCTGCTTGTGTTGGAGCCGACATACCTACTACTGTACTCTAGAAAGCTCCCTGTGTATGATTCCACATGCTTTCTTCATACTACTACAGACTAAAACGTACAACACAATAGATTCGTTATTTTTAAAGCCTATTTAGTAGTTAATAGATCCCTTGAAAAGAAACTGAACCTGCAATATTTTAAAATGTTTTTGGTTTGCTGCAAACAGTTCTCCTCCTTCCTCATGTAGCCAGCACTCCTTGCTGTTCCTGCACCAAGCGGTGGTGTAGGATTAAACTGCAGGCTTATCAACACAAGGACCAAATCTAAGCACCACACCGTGAAAGTGTCTGAACACCTGCCTGTAACAAACTGCAATGAAATCCCACCTGTTAATGAAATCCCATTTTTCTGTATGCAATACTCTGTTTGTACATCTGATTTTTGTAATTCAGATTTTATCTAACCCCTACTCAACCTAAATAGTACCTAACGTGCAGAGACCACTGACATAATCAGATGTAATGTGTGCTCTGCCATTAAGATTTGGCAGAAATCCTGCCCTGTCTTGGTGTTACCATCTTCCACGACTGCCCCTGTGTAACACATCCTCGGCAGGGTCTCTTGAGGTCCTTCCACTTGAGGGCATGCTCTTCCTTCCAGGGAACAGGTTTAGATTGGATATCAGGAAGAAGTTCTTCCCGAAGAGGGTGGTGAGGCACTGGAACAGGTTGCCCAGAGAAGCTGTGGATGCCCCATCCCTGGAAGTGTTCAAGGCCAGGCTGGATGAGGCTTTGAGCAATCTGGTCTAGTGGAAGGTGTCCCTGCCCATGGCAGGGGGGTTGGAACTGGATGGTCTTTAAGGTGCCTTCTAACCCAAACCATTCTGTGATTCTATGATTCCTTTGGCGTTACTGCAGGGCAGGATGCGACGGTTGGAAGTGGGCATCTGCCCTGCACTGTGGAAAGAGCTGGCCCTCAGTCCGCATGGAATTCTTCCCAAATACAGTCTTTGTGTCATTGCACAGCAATTCAAAAGCACTAAGAGGAAGGGATTCCATGTCTTTATAAGGAATTAGAGGCTGTTGTTGATAAAATGAAACATGAAGTACTGGTTTGCCGACTGCCCCGACCTCTCCCCATGTGTGCGGAAACATCTCTTTGCTAGGTCATGTATGGTAAGGAAGAGGTGCGAGTCCAGAGGAGGCCCTGAAGATGCTCCGAGGGCTGGAGCACCTCTGCTGTGGGGACAGACTGAGAGCGTTGGGCTTGTTCAGCCTGGAGAAGAGAAGGCTCCGGGGAGCCCTTATAGCACCTTCCAGTACCTGAAGGGGCCTACAAGGAAGCTGGGGGGGACTTTTTACAAGGGTCTGCAGTGACCGGACAAGGGGGAATGGGTTTACATTGAAAACAGGGAGGTTTAGATTAGATATCAGGAAGAAGTTCTTCACAGAGAGAGTGGTGAGGCACTGGAACAGGTTGCCCAGAGAAGCTGTGGATGCCCCATCCCTGGAAGTGTTCAAGGCCAGGCTGGATGAGGCTTGGAGCAACCTGGTCTGGTGGAAGGTGTCCCTGCCCATGGCAGGGGGGTTGGAACTAGATGGTCTTTAAGGTCCCTTCCAACCCAAACCATTCTGTAATTCTATGATCTCTAAACACCGCCAGGCTGACCAACCTGTTCCCATGCTTAAGACAGGTCTTCAGCTGAGTAATGTTCATTTTTCCCCCTGCACTGGTTATGCTGATCTGCGAGTGCCACGCGTACTATTAGTGATTTTAATGTGGTTCTACTGGAGTGAGAAACTATCCCTAGCTTCACTCAGCCAGCAGCTAATGAAAAATCAATATACTAGAAGCCTCGCATCCTTGATTGCTTCTTCTGTGTTCAGTGAGGCAATACTGGCAAGCATTTGAAAACTGTTCATACTGGCTGCTCTGAGGCCCCAGCGTACTGTACAGCAGTGTGACTCCCAACGTTACCAGACTGGCTTCCAATTTATAATGCACGAGCTTCTTCAGTTTCTTATTCTACCCACTAACTCTGCATTTCATCCCCTCCACATGGGTTCTGAAGGTACATATGTGATTCTGCAGATGCTAAATTCATTCTTTTCCATTCTTTCAGTACTTCGCCTGTTCTCTGTGAGGTCCTGAAAATAAAGTACTAACGGTCTCGAGATTATGCCAACCAGTTGTTTTCACAGATGCAACAGAGTTCATCACACTCAGACACTTGGAAAATATCTGGCCTGTAACTACTTTCCAATCTGCTACTTCCCGACGAAAAGGGGAGGTCCTCTTTCGTTCCTGGCGCTAACTGGGTTAGGCATCAGATTGTAGGAAGCCTTCTAATAAAGACATAGTAAAAACCAAGAAGAAAGCGTTGTGTTTTTCAACACTTCAGCCTTGGCAGTGTCATGTCTCCTCTCCACAGAGCAGGCCAATATTGTAGTTGACCCTTCTGTTATTTCTGTACTTGTCACAAGTATTTATGCTCAGGCTTTGTTTACGTGTCTCCTTGGCCCTCCAACAGTTTCTACTTTCTGCATTCCTCTTCCTTGTAGGAGAGCTCAACGACAGTTTAACCAAAGTTGTATCTTGCTGTCACTCCTATCCTTTCCTCTGGGCTGGTAGAGTGTGTGTGCTTCATACCACCTATGGAGCTACCACATCTTGCCTTTTTCCAAATTCATATCTTCCTGAACGGGGCCTTGGATTTTGACAGTTTGCCTCCCTGAAGTCCATTATTTTAATTTCATTGCTCTTTTTCATTCCTATACTAAGGATCACGCCTGCCTAATTCCACAGTCATTTCTACACAAGATGCATTCATATTCTCAGTAAGTTTTTTCCAACTCCCCAGAATGAAATCTGGAAGAAACTCCCCTCTAGGTACTTATCTATTTCCTGTAGCAGAAGAATTTTGAGAACTTGCTGGTTAGACAGAGTTTTGTAATTCCTTTCCCAAAAAGACACTGGAATGGTTAAAATCTCACATCCTCAGCAATTCCTGTTATTTGACTGATTCTGCTTAGCTATTAAAAAAAAAATCCATTCATTTGATCTTTCTGGATGGGCAACAGTATAACCCTGCCACCATTAATACTCTTTTTTTAGCTATAATGATTATGCATTATCTTTGTAACTTCCCAGTGTGAACCGAACTGTGCAGCTATGAATCCTCAGAATATATGGCACCACCTCCTCTTCTTGCGCACCACACATCCTTTCTGAGCAAGTTATAACCTTTTCCTTCAAAATTCCACTCACTTGACGAACATCCTCACAATCTCTATGACATTACTAAAATGACAATTGTGATCATTACTAAAATTAGCAGCTACTTTTATTTATTCCTTATCGCTTTAGCTTACAATAAACCAGTTCAGCACGAAGACTATAGGTATAAAACGCAGTTTGCACAAGTTCCCCATTGGCCCAGTAAGGCCTTTCTGTAAGGGCCTTCGTCCCTCGTACGAGAAACAAGTCAACATGCAGCCACTCTTCTAGGACTTCTTCCTTTTGATTTAATCCTCATGTTGCAGTGATACCCAAGCACTGGTTGCCAGTTAAGTTATACTAAATGAGAATGTGTCTTCCCAGCATATTGCTACTGCCAACCCATCTTTAGGCTCTGAAAACATGTCCTTCCTGGCTGCCTCCAAACACATTACTGCATTCATTCCACTTGAAACACAGGTGAAAATCTTCCTTGCATACTGCTTGTACTAAACCAGACTCTTCTCTGAACTTCTACCATAGCTTATCTACCACATTTTATCTTGAGGACTCAAGGATTTGAAGCTTTTCGTACTCAGCTTTTGTAAGAATCTGCCTAGTTCTGCACACGCTGTGGAATGAATGAGTACAGAGCTTCAGAGTACACGGGGGAAAGCAGTTCCTTCAAAACTGGTACAAGTCCCGTGGAAACAAAACATCCTGATGTTATTACATTTTTCTTCTTGTACTCCCTTCACCTCTTTTAACTGCTATATATTGTATCAAAATACATTTTAAGTACTTAATGACGGAGACTGTCGCCCATTTTGCATTTGCACAGTGACTGGTGCAAATGGAACCGGTTCTGGTAAGGGGATTTGGCCCAGTAGCTGCCTAAATAAATGATAATTCCATAGAAGTGGCACTTTAAATTAAAAGTGACGAGAAGCAGCTCTAGTGTGACAGAAAGGGCAGTGTGTGATTTCTTCCCTGTCTCCCAGTTATGTTGTAACTTCATATTGAAGTTAGCAAGAACATTAAATCAGAGCCTTTCTGGATTGAAATAAGAGGACAGATTGTAATAAAAATGGCATAACAGAAGTGCTCTGTTTTTCCCTGAAATATGAATAGTCATGTTTCATAAGAAAAAGTTGGCAACCCAAGTGTTTGTTAATAACAAGAATGGTAAGAGCTTTTACGAGGAAAGGTACTTACCAAAAACATGGAATCCTAAAGTACAGGTGTAAGTGGCCCATTCTATGTCTCTAGTTGTTTCAACACTCACGACTTGCTTACAAGCAGAGGGGATCCCTATGGAAGAAAAAATAAAAAGTAAACAAAACCCACACCACGTGAGAACGTTTTTAATTCTCAAATTGTATGGAGTTCTGATTGCACCAGATGAAGTAAAACATATGGTCTATCTTGGCAGTTATATAGTCTCATTTAAATTTTAAATCTGTATTGGACTGCCTGAACTTTGAACAAAAGGACTAAATATAATCCTTACTCACAGTATAAGATTTCATAGTCTCCTGAATTAGACACAAGATACTGTGAATTAACAGACCAATCCAGATGAGTGATGAAGCTGGAATGACCCTACAAAGAGAAAAATACTGTATTTACTGCACTAACAGTATCTCTCCACATGACAGTATTCATACGGTGCTACAACACACACGGAAGTTGTTAAGATCGAACCAGGAGGAAAAAAAAGTTACTGACCGAACATTTGCCAATCCTAGTGTACTTTCTTCCATTTTCGCTTACGCCATATATATAGATACAGTTGTCATGGGAACCTATTGCCAAGAAGTTTCCATCTATGAACACAAAAGTGGACTGTAATTACTCCTATTAGAAAAAACGTAAGCACGTTTTGAAGAGTTAGTGTGTAACAGACAGGAAGAACTGTTCTTAAAGGCCTTGATACCGGAAATAAAATCCCATGTTTCCTTTTTTGGCTGTATATCGATGCATGTTTCAAGATTAAAAACAAGTTTATACAGTAAGTACTACTGTTAAACACACACACCACTTCTGGAAGGGGCTGGAGTCCACTAAGCATTAACCTGGTCGTAACAACCCGCGCAGTTAAGTCATATGTGGGTTTTTTTCTTCCCAGTGACACCACATTGAATGTGTAGGGGAAGGAGGGAGGGAAAAGCAAAGTAGAGCCTAAGACACTGCCCGTTCAGTGTCGCCAATGTTTCATGGCGTTTATTTTCAACTTCAGTATGGTAAGCGGGGATTTATTTTAAAACAACCGAACCCCAAATCTGATATCAAGTTTCAATGCTTTTTTTTCTGACCAGTAAGTGAATGCTCTCAAACCTGGTGAGTAACGCATTACAGACAGCTGTTCGTTTCCATCTGTGTGTACAGTGACCAAGTCTTTTGTTTCTGTGTCAAACACAAACCACCTGTTGTAAATACAGAAAAGAGGCCAATAAATCATCCCATAAGGAATTCAAATCCACTGTAATCTTGACCAACTTTTCTTCTGTCAAAATAGCATAAGTTTTACACCAAGAAAAGAAAAACAGCAACTGCTACTCGGTTTGGTTTGTTTTTACCTTAACAAGAGGATAGGGTTTTTCCCATGTTTTTTAACCAAAAAAAAGATCAGTCCTTGACCCTAATCTCAATCATCAGCTTTTTGTGTGTTTTACTATGTGTCACGCATCAGAATAAAGTAAGCATTGTATATAATGACCCTTCTCCTTTAATGACCCTCCCCTGTGCTATGCTGATGTTTAAAGCGATGCCTACATTAAATCCTAGAGCAAAGGAGAACACAACCAAGAATCAGGGACATTCTCTCTTCACAAAAGGATCAGCTTTGTTTATTAATTTATTTTAAAGTTAATTCATTAGTTTAGAATAAATCTAATTGATTCATTTTAGTGAACTAAAATTTAATTTGTGGAAACGTAGAAAGGACAAAGATAAAATTTGCATTTCAGCACTTTCATCAAATTATCAAAGGCAACGTAAAGATTCCTCTCAAAGCTTCTCCTTTTTATTTACTTCAGTTAGTAAATGAAGTAAATTTAGTAACTGAAGTAAATCCTTTGTTTGGGATTGATATGCAATCCCAAATAATCTCGGCTCATAACCTGTAAGCACTCTGTATGTTCTCAGTTCAGTGGAACCGTTTTCAGTACTAACAGCAAAGTCTGCCCTCAAGTGACATTAGAGAGGACGAAGCGCACTCCTTCCTTCTGTCACAGTTAAACCGAGGGCCTGCTGTTCACCCGCTACGTGGCCGAGGGCTCAGCCTGCCCTGTAAAACAGAGGCACTATGTTTCACCTCGGCTTTGTCCCTCTCATTTATGTTTTACACTCTTCAGGCAGAAGAATTCTCTTAATATGCATTTTTACACTATGTCTAGCACAGTGGAAGATTTGCCAAATTTTTGTGAAAGCCTCTGGCTGCCACTGCACTACAGATAATAAACCACTCGCTCAACTTTCCAACAAGCAACCTTTTTTCTCTGTGATTTCCTCTATGCTGCCCTACAGGCCTGTGGGAAGATCTCCGTACGCACCCGCAGAGTTAGGCCATTACCTCGATTGCCTTCTTTAGCCTCTCCTTTGCCACGACGGACCCAGAGATTTAACATTCAGGTCACTGGTACGGTGACAGCACCTCCAATGCAGGGTTGCACTGCTAACCCAGACTTCCTACCCTGTCCAAATCCACATCTTAGCACTGATCTTAGATCGCTGCTCTCCCAGGGCAGAAACCATCTCTTCGTTCCGTGTTCATGCCACACTTGGCAAACACGAGGTACTGGCCCAAGACTAGGCCTGCTAGGCACTAAGGCAATACAAATAAATTTCACCCTGAAATTCAATACAAATCTATAGGGGATGAATATATGTCACGCATACATCTGCCAAACAAGAACATGAGCTTGGATGGGAGCTGGAAAGATCACGTAGTGACCAAGGTGTAGCTCTGCGCATCTTACCTGCCGGTCAGCGTCCCTACTGCAACCACAGACGCTGAGGGATGAAAACCTGAGGACTGCGCTGGATCCTAAAATGTTTCAGAAAGAAGCACACTGTTTAATCGGCCCAAGTTATAACAAAAACATAGTTCGATTATCTGCCTCAGGAACAGGGTAAGCCTCTCTTGTTGATTTTTGGGGATTTTTGATTTTTTTTTTTAAAATACAAACTTGAGGGGGGAAAAAAAAAGAAGCATTTTTAACTGATTGAGATTGCCCAATAGATTGTTTTTCCCTCTATGCAAGGCCACTGTTTTCTTCACTATCTAAAAATAACTTGGCCAGTGATTTCATAACCATAACACTGGCAAAGGCAGCTTCTCAACAAATCACAAACAAAAGGTAAAAATAACTTACTAAATTAGAGCTGATCTAAGAATTAAGCATCAAAGCCGCAGTCTACCTACTGGGTAAAGGACAAGAAAGTCCCTTATTCAACGAAGGTATGTATCACTTGGCAGGGAGGGGTAAAGCCTAACTTCTGCACACCCCAACACCTATCTCAGCACCTGCCAGCTGCAGCTTTGTGGGAGGTTAAGGGTACAAACCTGGCTTCTTGCTCTCACCTGCAATTTGAAAACACTTTGCTTTGTACAGTGTATTATTATGGATACGGGTAGAATTGCAGTGTTTTTCTTGCAATTTAAACTTATGCCTAAAAAAAGAAGGTAAGCATTTTCTTTCTAATATTTGTTCTGTTACATGGAATGAGCTCCAGAACTCTTGAGGTTATAGCAGAAAGTCCCAAAATAAATAGCTCATTTTTTCTGATACCTGCCCAAAATAATTTTAAACTGTAAGCAAAAAAAAGAATCCAGTAACATATTTCAAGAGAAACGCTTATGTCCTTGATTTTCTGTGTTCTAAACCAGTATCACATTGTAGGCATTTTAGTAAAGCTGTTGACGTTTTTAGTAATTGGTAATTACTAGCCCCAGAGGCGAGCTGTAAGGGATATTCTCATTAATTTTAAACAGGTGACTAATTTCAAAGACGCTACTAAGTCTAAAGAAATTTCAGAGAATTGTTGAGATCCAGGATTTCTCTACACATGTTCTAAACCTCTACAGCAGTCCCGAAAGGAAAATTTGTTTGAAGTATAATTTCATAGTAAATGCTAAAATATTCTCTGGAACAAACCAGAGGTTCAAATAGAGAATTGGATCTGAGCAGTAACTTGTACTCACAACTAAATTAAGAAGCTTTTATGTAGATCTCTTATGACAAAAATAGGTTAACAGGAAATGGTTTGTTTACTGTAGATAATCAGTCACTGATTTATGAAACATAGTCTCAGACATTTCAAGTGGCTAATAAGGAGATTATTGTCAAGACTGATAATAGAAAGCTTGTCTTAATGAAGCGGTGTGTACTTGGAGGAGAAAAGAAATAAATCTAAACCTCGTTTAGCAGTCCTACTGCTGTTGCCATTGACCTTTTCAAAAGAATCAAAAACATAACACAATTCCTTTAACAACAGTTTTTTAGACACTGTCTTAATATTTGCAAAACCACGACTAAATATTAATTGAAGCTCACTGTAAGTCATAATCAGCTAAACCCCAGTCCTGTTTTTCAGAGGACACAGAGGATAAAACAGTGGAAATTATGTGCTTTTTTGAGTTGATGATTACTTAAGTAACTTTATTTCTGAGCAGCTTATCTGAGTAACAGGTTTGCTCCTCTTCCCCGCACCGTACTTCTCTCCACTAGTGATGTTTCACTATCAACCCAAACTTCTAAATGCTCTTTTCTTTGGACTGCCAGAGAGCAAAGTGCCAGATTTTTCACTTTTCTTCATGACTATAGGCTCTCCTCAGTACATTGTTCCTGTTAGTCCCCCTGATATATTTCTTATTACTTCTTATTCTCCCAGCGTTTTTGAAAGCGTATGCAAGTATATAAAACCATACACCTTTACACTCAGCAAAGGATCCTACTAGTACCTGGAATTGCATTACACGATGGTGTTTTTTTTCCCAAAAAATTCAATAATAAAGCATTAAAAAAATAGTACCAATGATTTTACTCCCCCCACTTCAGGATATTTATTTACAAGACTTGCACAGAACAAGTTGTGCGCCATTTCTATATAATCAAAAGAAGCCTCCACAAAAAAAAAGCTAGGCAGAAGACCAGAAAGCCCTATGGAAAAGTTTCCAGTTGTGTCACTGTTCAAGTCACTCTGCAGAAATCCTTCACATGCAACCCCATCTAGTGTGGCCATATTCCATACCGCATGGCACACTGCTATTGCTGGATTTCAAAACAAAAAAAGGCACGTGCTCATCTTTTCTTAGAGCCTACCAAAACAGATCCAGAGAAGTTTGGTTTATAACTGCTCACTGATTTTTAAAATTACGTTTTATTGCTGAAGGTCATAGCCTAGGCGTGCTGATCCTGCATTTGGCATCTCGGTAGCAGCAAGGTTTGACCGTTCCCCTGAAGCCCAACTACAGCACTCCTAAAGGCTGAAGGTGAGAGAGCTTGGTTTTTAATCTAAATCATGAAAACGTACCTTAAACCCTAAAATGATTAGGAGGTAGGAAAATGTAATTGTCTGCCTGCTTCTCAGGCCAAGTCCTTAGCATTATTGATTTCCATTTTTTTCTAGATTACAAGAACTACTTTTCCTTTCTTTTAATCTCTGATCCTACAGACCAATCTGTCTCTATAACTCAGGCACTGAACTGCAAAAACAAGGCTCTCTCTCTGGGGCACTGGAACTGTTGATTTGGTCTCTCCATTTAATTTAGAAGTCAACAAAAATATAGACCTTAAAGCACATGACCTTGGTTAGACAGAAAAAAATTCCAATTTCCACATCCACCAAGCAATCATGATTAACAAGTGCATACAACTGGAGCGCGATACTACGAGAGAGACTTGGCAAACACTACTGGGTTAAGACTGCTTCGGCCTGACGCAGCAGCATGCACTTACTGCAGATGTGTTGTGTTCAAGAAGTCTTAGCAGTAAAGAGCTTTAAGTTAAAGTTTTATGTAGGCCTGGAAACGAACAATCTTTTTATGAAAAATGTTGCATAATTGAGATTTTCAAAACTACATGTAAACTAATACAGGACAATTTATCACACAGAAAACACTTCAGTCAGCAACGTACAGGTCAGCTGTAAGTTACTGGCTACAATCTGATTTGCAAACCTGGGTACTTATCTACACCAGGTGCTGTTTTCTTCTTCCTGAAGTAATTTTGGAACTTTTCCCTGTACAGAGGGCAGGTAAAAAAGATCGAGAAGTAACCTGATTATTGTGATCAGTACATATATCTCAAAAAAACCCCACACTCACACACCTATTAAAAAAATGTAGACAGAAGACTGTTGAAAAATTGTGATAGTGGCATCCCAAAACAGAGAGATAAAAGCATCACTGCTGTCTCTAGGAGACAAGCCAATGTCTTCCTATGGATAAACAATTAGAAAAGTGATCAGGTGTCCAAAAAACGTACTCTAAAAATCAGTTCCCAGTGATGCATGTCGTAACTGAGACCACATATCACAACAAAGCTGTTAGGAGTCCACAGATGCCCAACTGAGCGCTTGCATACGGTATAAAACTGAGCCTTCACTAAGTGTTCCTTCAGTACCTAAACACCAAGTTTCATACTAGAGACAGGAAGTGACATTCTAAACACCACATTTGTTTATTTGTGAACAGATGCACAAAAATACTAATAAATTAAATTACAGAAAATAAATTAAAAGGGCCATAAAAACATCACCAAAAAAAAAAAACCAAACCCAAAAAACTTCCTAGCTTTATATTTGTGGTTCATTTCCTAGTAAAAAAATGTAAATGTCAACAGCACTGTGTACTTCCATGCGATACAGCATGCAGATCCATACAACCTAGGGTCGTAAATGCTTGTTTTTAGGACTTTTGCATCCATTTTCAGAAAGACAAATTTTATGACTAATTTTTTTCCTCAAGTTAATACTTTAAGGTATTTTTAATCAATAACTTTATGGAAAACCCAAATTAACTCGAGAAGCTCTGTCAGAGGAGTAGAGTTGTGTTTAATTAATTTATACCTCTATAATCTTGTTCCAGATAGGACGATGAGTGCTAGCATCCCAGAGGGTAATGTGCTTGTCATGTCCACAAGTGAAGAACTGAGGTTTAGAGGAATGAACTGCAAGTCCCCAAAGCTCATCAGTGTGACCCTACACAAGCAGAAATGTTTCTTGACAAGGACAGTACCATCAAAACGAAACATGTTTAAACAGGATTAAGATGACTAAACCATATATTAAAGCATTATAAAAATACATCTATCTAAGCCAATGTATGTTATTTATTGCCAAAAGTACTAAGTACTGTGATAATAAATAAATGCATATTTATGAAACTTAACTTTAAGCAATACCTTTCCTTCTATTAGGCACTCAGAAACGTTCTTGCAAGGCAACAGCTTACCTGGGTAATTGGGAAAAAATCTCCTGATAGCGTGCCCTGTAGGACGAAGTTTCTAGTGGTTCCTATCAATACAACGTCCCGTTTTCCCTCTGCTACTGTTCTTATTGGACCAAATTGCTCTGGAATCTGTGGTCATAACAGACAGATAGCTAAGTCAGGAAATGTGTCAAGCATCGCTGGTTTTAAAGACGCATGGCCTAGCAAATGCAGTTTAAGAAACATTGCAGGGAGAAGAAATGAAATGGATGAGTTTATATGCCTGACTTTGGAAAGTTTATAACAGCTTGCATCGGCTCAGTCTTTATAACGCTACAAGAAAAGTCATCATTATCTACAGAACACTGATAAACCACGTATGTCAACAAACAGAAAAGGTTCCTCCATGCTGTATTAACTCGATCATGTTTTAGTTGCAGCTGTGAGATCACAGGAAGCATTTCTGCTCAGAGATAGTGTCAGGCTGCGTATCACTAGTACTTTCTTGCAAGGAATGTTTCTTTAATTGCAGCCTAGGGTCTGAAAGAGTCTGTGGAAATCTCCAGTATAAAGTTCAAGGGAAGATGTAAAATTTATACTAACGAGGAACACCACTGCATGAACGAACAAGAGAAAAAGAAGGATGCCACAGTTAGAAACAGCACAACAAGCATGTACCTTGTGCTGTGAGAAAAACTGAAGTACCAAACCACACATGCCATTCTAGTAGAGCTGAAACCCTTCCTCAGAGTTTTATGCTGATTTTCTCTTGCATTCAGTACGTAAACAGTCATGTAGCTCTGTCCAAGCAAATGCTGCTTTAATTCACACAGATTCACAGAGTGGTAGAGGTTGGAAGGGACCTCTAGAGATCATCTAGTCCAACCCCCTGCCAGAGCAGGATCACCTGGAGTAGATCACACAGGAACAAGTCCAGGTAGCTGCTGAAAGTCTCCAGGGAAGGAGACTCCACCACGTCTCTGAATCTTTTAAGTTCCTACATAGCAACTGAATTAATATTTGGAATTTCTTTTTTAAATAAAATACAATGCTAACCAAGAAATTAGCATTTCTTGTAAGAAATGTAAGTACTAAAAACTCTCACATCATTTTGGAAAAGAGGAAAGTACAAAAAACATCTTAATAGTGTAGCACTGAAAAATGACCTCAAATTATTAATCACAAAGGGAGGAAATAATATGAAAAAGTATGAATTCAAGACTTGTTTTCCAATTACCATAGATCTTTAAAAGGAAATACTATATTAATGAATAGCCTATCACCGGAATGACTTGGTGACTCAAATGATATTACATTTTACCACTGATTTGCTTTCCCACAGAATACACATCCATAAGAAAAAAAAAAAAGATTTAAAAAGCTCTGTTCAGAAGACAGCTAAAATTGCATTTTGAGCAGCAGAAGTATTTCAAGATAGGTGATATCACCTCAGTCTTGTAAAGTTTTTGGTAATTTCCATTCCAGGATATCAGCTTTCGGTCTTTTCCTCCTCCTGACACTAACGTGCCGTCTCGCAGCATACACAGCGCAAATATTCCACCCTCATGTGCCCCTTGAACTGCATGGCTTATTCTGTTGGTACCTAGAGAGAAGGAGAAAAGATATTACTACTGAAATACTCAGCTCAACGGCTCCTTTCTCCCCCCAGGTTTTTTCTCCATTTCTCTGCTACCTGTCAAGGATTATATCTGAACAGTGATAACGGTGGGCATGGGGTGTTGCACCAAAATGCTCACACCCACAGGAACCACTGAATTAGTACACCTTAAGAACATACTCCCCCCCTTTCATCTTTTCAGTATACATATACTCACTCAGTCTAGTTCAAACACAAAGTGAAACAGGTTCATTTAGACCTTCCATGGGGATTTAAGCTAAACTGTCTGACGTCACATTTGACCTGCAGTAGTACTACGCACCTTATCAACAAAAAACCCATAACCCAGTCACTTGTTACCCTCCAAGGATATTCCACAGCCTCCAGGCACCTAATTGGCACCAAAACCTGACTAAGCTGGAGGTCTTTGTACATCTGGCAGAAGGTCTGAAAAAGCCTGTACCTCATTATTGATGAGCTTGGCTTGTTCAGGTATCTTCTTAGACTCAAAACACGTTCTAGCCAACCATACTGGATTAAGTATCTCTAATTTGATCAAAGCTTGCTAACTTTATCACCTTGCATCAAAGCTTGGCTAACTTTATCTTTAGCAGAGCGAGGGGCTGATGCACGTTAGGAAGAAACAACTGCTTTTTCCATTATAAATCCCATTTGCTTCTATGCACATCTATTAATTTGATGAACCACTACTAGTATGACGTAGGAAGAAGCGACTACTAGTGATTCTGTTACTGAAGCGTGCACCTTGCATCAAAGCTTGGCTAACTTTATCTTTAGCAGAGCGAGGGGCTGATGCACGTTAGGAAGAAACAACTGCTTTTTCCATTATAAATCCCATTTGCTTCTATGCACATCTATGCACATAATGTGCCAGCTACAAGGGATTTGTATGAAGAGAAGCTTTTGCTAAGGGCACCTGAACTGGTGGAAGCAGCCTTCGCTTGGACATAGAACTGAGTCAAATATAGTAAAGACACAGAAAGTACGTTGTACTAAGATTGTAAAAACAAGAACAACATTTTTGTCCATCCCCAAAGAATCGGCAGAGGTGAGAAGATCTTGCAGCACACAAAGAATTCCCTTTCATTCCTGGGAGAAAGGGCAGAAAAGGCTGCTTGCAGTCAAGGCAGAAATTAGTCCACCAGCAGGAAGGCAAACTGGCCCGAGCAATGCGCTGACCCTGCCATGCCAGCAGCTGCCACACTATCTCCCTTTGCCATTGGTAGTCCAAAATAACCACCCAGAACAGGGAGGGGATGGGACTAAGGAATTTCTCAACTCCATTTGGAAGGAAAAGTGTTCAAGTGCCTTGCTTTAAACTATCTCAGAGAAAAAGAGAAGGGAAATAAGAGGAGCTGAGTTACAAACACCACATCCACCCCTTTCCTCAACAGCAGTGTACTGGTCGAAAGCACAAGGAGATAATTGGCTGATAGTCCTTGGATGAAAAGAAGTCTACAAAAACAGCTCAGTGAGGCCCAACCACATAACGGATTCACCATGTTGCTTCCCAGGCCTTACATCCTTTGAGTATCTAGGAAGAAGGCACTGACTAAATAAGAAGCAGCTGTCATCCATATCCCTTCTTCCTTTATTAATAAGGCCTCCTTTAGGGGATTCTCCTTATCCCTATGCACAGCATGCACGAGGTGATCATTTAGGATGTTGCTACTGTTTGCCGTCCAGCAGGCATTGCCTTCTGCTGCCTAAAAAAAAAAAAGTCTTTCCTTACTAAAAAATGCTTTTTCAGAAGTTTGTCCTATCCATCTGTTCTTTTGAAATAAAGCTGAGGAATTCAATTAGATCTGCACATATTTTAGCTCGACTTCCCACGAAAACAAATAAAGCTACTTGTTGCCTTTGTACAAGGTGTGTCAGCAGGCATAATCTGTGCAAACGCTACAGAGTGACAGTATAGGAGACTGGAGATCAATTACATTAACAGTGTTTCTACTATAACACTGACTAAGCAAAAGAACTTCTCCTGCCATTTCTTACATCAGTAAAGGCCATGCATGCTGGCATAGCTTGATGATTCAGTATTTCACCATAGGAAACACGTTCTATAGAATGTTGTGCTCTAGCAGTCAGGTGTATATGTTGTTAAAATGCTTGTAGAGGTGAATCTGGACATAATCTGCTGGATTGGTCTTGGGAAAGAACTCGAGATAAACAAAAATTATTCTTCTTAAAATGAGGCTACAATCATGTAAAAATTCAGTCTTCAAAATTGAAATTTTGCTATTAACTTCAATCTTGTCTTACCTTTACCCCAAACCAAAATGTTTCCGCTTGAGTCTCCTGTAATAGTATCACCATTTTCAGAAAAGGTCACACACAGGACAAACTTTGGCTTCTCTTGTTTCTGCATGATTATGAAAAACACACACTCACAGCAACACACAACCCATTCATTTTAACTCTGTGCATTTGAGCAATTTAGTCTTACACAGCTCTATTACTACTTAAATATCTACACAGGAGTTAAACACATTCCTACAGTCTAAACAGATGATCTGTGCAAAGGCCACAGATGCATCAGCTGAGGTTGGTGGCCCAATCCTGCCCCCTTTAATTACAAGTTACGGATAGAGCGAGTGAGAAAGCCCGCCAAGTTTTAACAGCAGACCAGGAAATGCTCTGGGATAAACCGAATCCCCCAGCTCCCACACAATCCCAAAGGCATTTGGAAGTGGTTGAAGAAACAAACAAGCTTTATCACTGTAATTTTTAACTCTCATGTTTCTAGGAGAAAAATAATAACAGAGTTGGGCTGTAGTATAAGAATTAATGAACCATCTCTTGAAGGAATTCTAAGGTTCAGTAATGGAATCATTGCTTTGAGACCCTGCATTTAAGGTACTGACAGCAACACGACACTGAAATGTATAAGGGGACAAAAAGGTTCACTAGTTAGTAGCTTTTAAGGACATTATATACAACATTCGTTGACTAGCAGTGTGCATGGCCTTTCTCCCTCAAACTAGTAACTGCTCTCAAATAGGGTCACCGCACTTTCCCATCTGCAACAACCATCAGGAATAACAGTCATAGCAGAGGCAGAAATCTGCCCAAGTAGCTTAGGAGATAAAAATGAATGAGAAATAGAATGTAACAAAATTGAAATGCATTATCTCAGCAGCTCCTCCTG
Source organism: Eurypyga helias (assembly GCF_000690775.1). Lineage (NCBI taxonomy): Eukaryota > Metazoa > Chordata > Aves > Eurypygiformes > Eurypygidae > Eurypyga > Eurypyga helias. The sequence continues at coordinate 21,773 of NW_010257261.1, forward strand.
GTTTCACACAGAGTACTTTAACATTGCAAAATAGTTGTTTTGACTATATTTGCTGGCCACGACTCCACAAGCAGTTAACTAAGCCCTATTGGAGTTATCTGCAGTCACTGCAAACCTCCCTCACTTGTGCATGCAACTGCTGTAGGGCTTAGGCTACATTTAAGAGAAAAAACCAAATCAAGAACTTGAAATAAAAATGAGATTTACCAAATAGTTGCCAGCTTAATCTGTATTTGAATTACATATGGGTATGTATCTGAGCAGAACAGAGGAAAAAAGAAGAATATTCATATTCCTGCCATTTATGGGGTTTTGAGAGTCTTTGATAAAAAATACCCAGCATATATCACTTCCCCCTCCCCCACCCCCCGCCACTGAGGCATAGAGAGTTTGAAGATAATTTTATTTTGCAGGGATAATTTTACTTTGTGTAGTTTTATTTTGTGTGGAAGCAGCACACCATAAATAATATAAGAAAAAGAATGCAAGGAACCAAATGCATTTCACAACTTCATTGTGAAGTTTCACCTGTGGAAAAGTTCCCTATGCCATACCATGAATACTTCCTGAGTTTCTGCAAAATTTCAAGTTTAATAATGATCAGTTGTTTTGATTTACTCAAACCTTACTAACCCTTACTTCTGCATGACTGTACCATTACTATGTACATAACATTAAGGAAATATTTTACCTCAAATAATCCTTGCTTCTTAATAAGGGAATTCCCTTCTAGTGTCCAAAAATAAAGATGTGATTTTCCACAAGTAACTATTATATTTGTGTCAGTAGGGTGAAAATCTGCAGCAAATACAGCCTCATTAGAGCACTTGGGGGAAAAAAAAAAAAAAGAAAAATATTGTATCAAAATTTAAAGAAAACAAAACAATACAAAATGGTTCTTTAGTTAGACAGACTGATAATCCTAATATAAGGAAAATTCTGAGCTATTAGTTTATTAACATAGTCTGAAATACTTTGGTAGAATACTCTGAAGTCCAAAGATTTTATGTTTTTGTAAGTTAGTATCAAAAGTTATTCTTCCAATCAAGCCAGATAATGAGAAGTTCTATACAAAAGATTAGTTTAAGATATTTTGTTTCTGTACATGCTCCTGTCATTGCTGCCTAGACTTTTCTAATCAATTCTAGAATGGCAATAGCACAATTTTACAAAACCCAAACTATAGGGATTATCTCAACAGAGAGAAAACATTCCCTTTCATCATGTTCTTTGCCTTTCATAAAGTCAAAGCTTTAAAAAAAGCACAAGAAGTTACATACAGAAAGATATTTTATGACAAGAAATCCAGATCTACATACAAGCAAGTAGTACAAAATATCTTATTGCAACACCTTGACATCTGCCAGTTTTTCTTCTTTCTGCCAGTCCCATACAGAAAGCACGTGGTCATTTGAGTCATCCACGGAGCACAGGCTACTTCCTCCGTTCTGAAGCAAAACATGGAAAAATATTAATGCATCGCCCAAGCAACATGTGAAACACAAATACACATTCAAAACAATTAAATACTTCTGTGTAGATGAAGGTATTTATCCATATTTACACTGGAACTGTTATACTTTGTGTTATCCCATAAATCTTCATGAAATCTAATAATCCATAGGGTCATTGAAAAATAGGGCTAAACAGGGATCTAGAAGAGGAACTCTTGCAAAGTGCAGACAAAGAGACTTTGTCAGGAATCAGGTAGGTATCTCTTTCCAAACACTGGAAAGAAAAAACTACACATCATTATCTATGCTGTTAAGAAAGCTTTTCCTGACAATTATATTGAGTTTCTTTCTATGCAATTTAAACCAGTTACTTCTTGTCAGGTCTACTTGGAGAGGGGGAAGAACTTTACTCTTCATACAAGAATAATGGATCAAAATCAGGGAACATGGTAAGTAATCGGAAAACTATTTCTGACAGGGGTCTTTTTAATAGGTGTATCTTCTATCAGTCTTTATAATCTTATTGACCCTAATTCCATCAGTCTTCCTTCATGCATCATATTAGATGGACCTTCTCCAGTGAGTATCTATTTTTCTGAAGTACGAATCCAAAGACTGGATGAGGAACTCCAACCGAAACCCCGCCTGAGCTGAGGGGAGGTGACTGACATCCATCTCACTAACCAGATGGGAACTGCTGTACAATCATCCTAACTTTTTCAGCTGTCTGGAAGGTACCTTTTGGGCCATTTTTTCCAATCTTTGGTGTTCACTCCTAGCTGCGTGTCTACAGTGGAACAAACCATCAAGAAACATCTAAATGCTTTCCAACCCATTCACATAGGATTTGTGTATCCTGTTGCTCCTAGCTTCAGCTGTGTCAGCTCTTACTACAGATCAGCTTGCTAGAACAGACTGAGCCTGTGGTTACACGAGCAATTCTCTGGCAGCAACACTGACACAAACAGTCCTTCTGCCACCCATAGCAAGGCCACTTGTTTCTGGCTCTTGAACTGAGTCACCACAAAAGTTTAGGCTACCACAGAGTGAGCCTCTTTGGGAAATGAATCAATTTCTTGGGGGAAAAACAGATCCAAGCAAATCCTACTTAATTTTGTTTATATATAAGGATGCATGGTTTCCTGATGAACCAGGCCCCTCATGCACATCTCAGACGCAGCTACAGAAATAGCCATCTGAAAGCAATTCCATGGGTGGGACAGAGACAGAACTGAGGAGCCTGAAGAGCCGGCTGTCTAAAGCGAGATAAGAAGTACAGCTATGGGATGGAAAGTGATGCTAAAAACAAGGCTAAGCTCTGACTGTGAAATCACAGCATAAAGCAATCATATTACACACTTGCTTTCTTGTGGCATCTGCCAACAGGGATCCTGTCATTATGTACCTATTTCTCTTTCCAGGGAGATATTTAGAGTATTTGCTTGCTCTTCCTTTTTATTTATCCTTCAAAGCTTATCTTGGACTGTGTTGTCTTTCACCTTTGTATTCTTAACCAGCTCTCCCAATTCACTCCTTTCTTTTCTACTTCCTATACAATGTTGTCCCCAGTAGATTTCAAGTACTTGTGGAAAATTTTATTGAAGAGCATTTTGCCTAGGGAATACATTGTTTACTCCTCTTCTTTATAAAAATGCTGTCAAGACAACCAGATACCAACAGATACACTGCTTAAGGATTCTGTTCTACACGGAGGGTTTCTAGACTTGTGCGTGTCAGGTTACAAACTCATGGTTTTATATGACACTTGAATGCTGCCTATGCCTTTTTTTTTACCCCCTTGTTAGACTAGAGCTCAAAGGACGATGCCAAGAGGCTAACCACAGGATTCTAATTCTTTACAATCCCTAATCCATATGCCTTTTCTGCTTTCATGCAAAAGAATTTGCTTCTTCTATAGGAGCTCCCATTTTTTAAATCCAAAATCAGAGGTACAGGACATTGTAAAGGTCTTTCATCAGTTGTTCTGAGGCACAGTGTACAAGGTTAAAGAATGGGGAGAGAATAACTTTCTTATGTGGGGAAAGAAGCAATGGGATGATTAAAGAGAAGGAGTAAGAATACTGAAATTTCAGGAACACAAGTACTTCTGCAACTACTTGCCCTTGAAGTAATTAACTGCATTTTCTGGTATGCGTAACGTAGACGGCTGAGACTGCTGAGATGCTGATAACCTTAATAGTGACATAAACTGTTGGAAACAACTGGGGTGCATGCTTTCCTCCGCTAAAGAGGAAGCTGAGAGAAAAAGACAACTTGGAAGCTTGTTTTGGCCATGGAAGCTAAATTGGAAAGGCTTCGAAGACCAGTTCAGAAAACATTCTTAATATGACTATTGATTTACTTTACTTACAGATTTAGAAAAAGCAATGCAAGTGACAGCTCGGTCAAAAAACCCCATTCCGATGACATGCAGTGTGTTCAGAGTTACAGAATCCCAGACACGCACGTGTGGTGGCAATTGCTACAAAACGGACACAGAAATAATAGCTGAAACAATGGTGGCAAGCCAACCCCAGGGTTTAAATAAATGAGAACACATCTGAAAAACCATTTTAATACAGTTTAAGGTATGAAAATTATCAGAACTTCTCTAGAGTTGCCGATGTAAGCACAGATATGCTGTAAGTGATTTGCTGAGTACTGTGTTTAGAGCCACTACCTGTGGCTGCCGATCCAGAGTATATATAGCACGTCAGGTCTCCCTGATCTCTTTAGATCAGGGAAATCTCTTTAGATCAGGGAAGTTCATGAGCACTGGGATATCCTTCAGGAAGTGAAAACTGGTGATGGCCTTGTGACATGGGGCCTACTGATAGGTCCGGGATCATCAGTTTGAACTGGAGCAACTGTGATAAATCTGGTCAACATCAAGCACCAAGTGTAAGAAACGTATTAAGATGAGGAACTCCACCCGAGACTCGACCTGAACTGAGGGGCGGTGACGGCACTAGTGATGGGAACCGCCATACAGTGTTTTGGAGCTGTGTGGAAGGTACTTTTTGGGCCACGTTTTCCAAGCTTTGGTGTAAATGTAAAATGTAATTAACTTCAGTGTCATAAAAACGGTCGTAGAAACGAACTGTACGAGTGTAATCAGAACTAGCTTTTAGCTGGTCCATAAAAACGGAGGCACACGTTCCCTCAGGGAAGCGGGTGGATCCTCCCGCCCCCGCGGC
>NW_010257262.1:0-51906 GCF_000690775.1 Eurypyga helias
ATTCTATGATTCTATGATCTAGCCCAAAACCACTACCACATTAAAATAATAATAATAAAAAAAAGATTGAGTAAATATTATTTTTCCATGAATTATGAAATCAGGTTCATATTTCCCCTGGATAAGTTAGTGAAGAGGAGGGATTCTTCTAATCTGAAGAAATCCTGAATTGAATGCACTCTTTGCTGGCCTCCAAATAGCAGTGAGGCTCAATTTGTTACAAAGACACACTTCAGCTGTTGCACAGAAGCTCCTCTGTTGTTCTTGCTGTAGGGAGGTCATCTGCTCAGCTAAAGCAATACAGATCTTTAGGTATTTTTGCACTCAGCAAAATCTGGGGAGAGATATATGATTAAGTGTAAAGCCATTGGGTCTTGACCCTGACCTGAACATAAATGTTTTGCTAATATATATCACAGTCACTTCCTCATCATTCATATTCTTTAAGAGGGGCCAGTAACTTTCTTATGCAGGGGCAGACTGTGAACCTTTACTCACTCTGATTTACTCTGATGAGTACCTTCTAACATTATTGACTTCTGTGAATAATTGCAGAGGTAAAGGTTTCATGGTCCAGTGTTTAAGGTATGTTAATTGCCTTTAGTTACCCTTCTGCCAGCTAGAACCATGAGATCCAAAATATCATAGAGAGAATATTATGTAATTGGCCTTTACTCCGATGCAGTCTCTTAAAAACTATGCTTTTAAGGAGAGGCATATATCCTTTATTTTTCTATTAAATATCCCTGTTGGGCAATTGTAACAGATATGCAGAAAAAAGACCAAGTGTATGCATGAGAATCATTTGTATACCTGGAGCAACATTAACAACGTATTATTATAAATGTTTGCCTAACCTTAACTCTAGTCAAATTTACAGAATAGCAGTTAAATTCATGTCTTTGACAGCTTTTACATGAAAACCTTCCTCCATGGGTTTATAAGCTAGTGTGGAAATCATAATTTTAACTTCCTTTCAAAAAATTTTAGTATTTTCATCCTTATGACTTAAACTCAGAAATGAGTTTATGAAAAGATATTCCAAATTTTTTAATGAAATTTTTGTGAAAGTTTAACTACTACACTTTTTTTACTGAAAACAACACCCATGCTGGTGACTCAAGTATATTTTAATCTCTTAATTTTCTAAAATTTCTAGATTTCTGCCTTTGATAAGGTAGAAAATTATTTCTGGTGTTTCAGTCGGATATTTCTAAGGATATATTCCAAAATATAGGAACCGTATCTATTTTCTCCATGGGCATATTTCCATGGCATTATGCACTGTAGTAGAGAAAAACATCTTTGAATTAACATACTGAACTTACTGGTACTACTTGACTGAGAGGTACCTTGGTTATGAAGTATAATCCCTTACCAGAGGTCTTTTGGAGAGAACTCAGCAGAAGAATCTTTATGAAATTGAGGTGCCTATGGAAAAAAATGACATCATAAAAGCTAAAGACGTCAAGTGTTTTTTATGCAGAAGTCCCAAGAGGATTAAATAGCTGTTTTAAAAACAACAAACTTCCTCAGCATCTAATGCCTGCCTGCTGGCAAATGTGTACATAGGTATTAAGACATCCTCCACTGAGTTTCTGTGGAAAATACCTGTAAACTTGATGCCTATTTAATTTAGCAGAAACTGGAAAAAGACAGAATTAGTGAACACCTGGATAAAATACAAATTACTGTGAAAGAATCATCATGTCCCTATGAAGAAAATTCTTGCACTACAGACTTCTAGGGGTTTTTTTTGTGATCTTGTTCATATATTTGGATTTCAAGCAGGTTTTTGCTAAATTCCATGATTGAAGACTTCTAGGGAACTTAAACAGAACTAACGGAGGAATGAGGAAATATGCCTGCTTGCATAAATGATTGAGTAAAAGACAATAAACAGAAGGCAGGAATATATTAACAGGTCTTTCAAAGGAAGCATGTAACAAATGGAATTCAGGGGTTAGCAATGGTATAGGTTCCCATACAATATCATGGATCACGTTTCCTATGTATGTATATCACAAAGTGTTCACTTACTCCACACCATCACATACCTAAAGTGCAATTACTCTTCCCACATGCATTGACTCTTCTAGTGCAGAAATGTCCTCTTTAGGTTCCATTTGAATCTGGACTTTGGAAATTTTTATACCTGTCTGTTTTGCTCTGGTTGTCACCAGTCAGATGTATGCAATCCTCTCTACCACTTGCATAGAAATTTCAGGCTGGTTCTGAACCTGCAGAGAAGATTATGTTTGAAAACATAACACTATGATGGGTTATCTTTCTGACGAGGACTAAGTAATCCACAATTTAAGCATGTATAAATCCAGGTTAGAACATATATGTAGACAGAGATAACTGTATTAAATCAGGTTCTTTTACTTTAATTCACATAATCCCTACAGCTAACTATAATCAACAAGGCAAAAGCATGCTGAATCGGTTATTAGGCTAAATTTACACCTAGATTTTTAGGAATTGTCCAACAATGGATAATTGTCCAAGAGTGGATAGGAATCTGGATTTGAGTATCATTTTTGGGCACTATCTCCGAAGGCAACTATAAACCATTATTTCATTTCATGTCTTTGAATGTTATAAAAAGGCATTATGAAAAGAGGTCTTGAAAAACAAGAAGGTGAACTTGTCTCATGCCATCTCAAAATAAAGTGGGCCTGTGTGGTCATTGTTTTTTCCACTCAAAATACAGTAAGAAGCTGAAATTAAATATACAGACTGTAGCAGCTTCTGAGAAAGACTGAGATTTTAAAAAGTGTTGGTGCTCTAATAAGAGTACTGGTAAGTATAAAAAGCATTTTTTTTTTTTTCTCTCAGCTTAACACACAACGGTGAGAGAGAAAGTTTTTCTTTTGTTAATATTTTCTTTTTCTTATCACTTGTTCCTGCAGTGGTAAAGTTGAAACATTTATGGCAGGAAATCGTGCTGCTGCGGTGTGATCTCTAAACCAGCATTGACCTAAGCCAGTAAATCCACTGAGCAAAGCAGTGAGTCATGAAGAGTTATATTAATGCATCTGGAAGGAAGATCATCTTCAGCAAAGCTTACCAGCTTTACTTCAGCACTATGCCAGTGTGGTCATACTGTTCTCATAGACCCTGCCTGAGACCCTTTCTGCCATTTAATTTGATCAGGATGTAGAAGAAATTTAATTGTATTACCACTGCACATGTAGAGAATGATTAAACCATCAAAACACAATGCTGTCCTCTCAAATCACTTCAGTGTACACTTCAGATCTACTTAAGCAGAAGCTGGAGACAAGTCTTCAGTGCTTGTTTTTAAATATAATAGTTTCATTATAGATGACAGACTATCCTTGCAACAGTTCTAGGTAAAAAGTGAATCTTTACTGACTTCCACTTTACCATATATGTGATATTATGTTTATTTTCAGCTGGTCATAAAAGGAAGTGTGGTGGTATCTCTGTATGTACACTGTTGTATAGCCACTATTTGTAAAGGCTGATGTTCTAGAACAGGCCACAGCCTTTGTTCTTGAGAAATGAATCATCACATAAATTCTTAGGATGTGTCACAGATCTCAGACCAGAGTTATTTCACCTTACTCTACATGTACTGTTAATGTTTCATTTTGTGCTTCGTGAACAGCTACCTTTGCCATTTAATCCTGAGCTCTATTCTCAAACCTGTCAGATGCTTTTTATGTGTAATAGAACTGTATCTAAAAATATATTTATAAATGTATCTTATGCTTCCTTATTCATAAATGCACAACATAGTTAGTAGTTATGAGCATTTGCCCTCCATTTCCCCCCCCCTTATCCTCTAAATGCAATGTATTCTGTTCCTTGTTAATGAGGTAAATTGATGGAATAACTGTATTGTGAGAAAAATAATATGTTCACAGAATGTTGAGTGTACTGCTGTGGTGCCATCATAAGGCTTATTTCTCACATCTATTGCTTTGTTTAATGGGACAAAAGTAAATTTTAAAGACTCCCTGAAGGAATGTAAATAAATATTACTGGAGAAGTGTTAGTTAATCCTTGTGAAAATACATCGTCTCCTCCCTTTACAGTTACTTAAATGATTTAAATATTTTTAGATGTTCTTGTTTTTAACTTAAATAAATGAGTAGCTTCGGAGAATTGAATATATGAAAATACTTCTATGAAGACTGAAACACAGTATCATGAAATACACTTGTTTAGTCAAATAATTTAAAATAATAATAATAAAGTAACAGTCATTTTGCATTCCCTTGTCATTAAGCTCTCCAGTCCTTCTTCATACTGTGCTTATCTGAAATTCCTTTTTCCCAAAGAGAAATGTGGTATCACTTATTTTCTCAAGAGAAACATAGAGTTTGACATTATTTATCTTCTTAAGAACTCACGCTATTATGCTCCAATGTTGTAGACAAGCTGTGTGTTCATGCAGTAAAGATAATAAGATCATATTTTATGATCCAAGACCCTTTGACATACTGGTTCATAGTATTCCCTACAAGAAGGAAAATTTTAGCAATTTATCTCTTCCAAAGGGTTTTTATCTGGGCAGAATTTATGGCACAGTCCATACTCTAGTATATCAAGAAGAGTGATTATATGATAAATGCACAGAAGTGTTTTGATGCTTGACTTCAATGTGCTTTTTTGCAAGAAGTACCTGTGGAGTGCCAAGAAGGAGTTACATATCTAAAAGGAGAATTCAAAAAAGACTGCAGCCTGAATAGAACTCCATAAATGCTGGTCAATGGAAGTTAAAGGAGGAATTTATTGGGCATAATATATTCCTGTAGGTGGGATGGTATTAAATTCCTGTGTTCCTATATACTTCTGGAACTAAGCTACTTAATGTTTTAGTTAGGGATTAGAGAATTCAAACTGTTGCAGAGATATGTGGGATATGAATATCTTGATGGCAACCTACAACTGTGCCATCAATAAATGTATCAGGAGAGGCAGGTGCTCCCTTCAGAATTTGTTCCATGAATAATATCTACATGATCTAACAGTGAGTTGTAGATTACAGCTACAGGAGATCTTGGCTTACCAAACTGTTTTTCTAACAACTTTCTAATATGCAGGAAAACACTGTAGCTGTTAAGTTTGCTATTGAAAAATGCAAGGGAGTTTCATATGAAACGTATATATATTTCCTATTTATGGATGCAGACTGTAAAGAAAACACAGGAATTAATGTAAAGTGTTTTCTGCTTTGCAAGAAAAGATACTGTGGTTTGAATAACACGTGAAATCATAAAAGACAAAAGACTGCTAATGAGGTGGTACAGATATTTGTAAGGAATCTTTAAAGGGTGAGTCCTACAAGAGAGCCGCAATGAACTGCTACATGAAATGATACAAAGATGGAAAATTATGCAAGGCAGCTGAATGTTATAGCAAATAGTTAGGAAAAAAGAAGAGTAATGGAAGAAATATGTTGTAATTTAACCTTGATAGTCACAAACCCCATTTTTTTCTGGAGAACAAATGGTGAAATAAATTTTAAAAAATAATACAATGAAGTCAGAACAACTGACCACAAGCTGAACATTTAAAGGGAGGGGATGAAGGAAAGAGGGAAATAAGTAACAATCGTGACTTCATCACGGTTAAATGTCTGAGTCTTAGATTGAGGAAATAGACTAATGTACTGCTCTGCATACTAGTAAAATGATGTCACAGTAATACTGCTGGATACTTGAAAGAAAATACTTGTAATGTGCATGAACAACCCAAGCAAAATTACCTTATATGATTAAAAACCTCTTCTGGTACAAAAAAGGCATTTTGTGCTCGGGGTAATAAAAATGACCTTCACAGAGATGCTTGTGATACTTAAGAGCAAAGAAGGAGAGTGATATGAGACCTTTTTTGGTACTTATACCAATGTTGTAGAGGAAAGAATTTTGTCTTCTTCAAAGAACACAACAAACATTTCTCAGAAGATAGCTTAGCATCTTTGTTTGCAAGAGCATTGTTGTAAGAAGTTGTACGTATTATTACAGGAATTACAAAAACAGTACCATCAGCATGGGGTCTTAAGGCTACTGAAGGAAAGAGGTAAAAGCATATTATTTGAATTAAAAGAAACCCTGGAAGCTATGGCTGATGCACAATGTAAATGAGAATGTAGAGAATTTGGTAAACAACCATTGAGTTTAAAAAGACAAAACACAGAAGCATTTGCACATAAAATTAGAAGTATAATAAACCTAAATATGGAATTAAATAATATTAATTATTATTCTAATGTTGAAAAAATGTCTGTAATCCAGTAACAAAGTTTGTATACATGGGGTTTTTTTGATAGTAAAATTCATGTACAATGCAGAAATTTAAGAAAAGACAGAAAATTAGATTTACATGCCAGAAATTAAAATATCAGTGACACACAAAACAGAAAATAAAAATATCAGGAATAGCAGAGAAAATAAAGAAGTTTATTTCTAGTAAGTACTTAGTAGTTACCAATGGTCAATATAATAAAAGAGAAGACAGAACATGTTTATGAAGAGGAAATGCTCCATTTTATACACATAAATAGGGCAATCATTTTCACTGCAAAAAGGTGTTTGGAACTATTGGTAGGAACTTCATATCCTCAGTTGGACAATAGAGGTTGACAGTTATAGAAGAAAGACCTCATGCCAAAGATTGCTTTTCAGTTGTCCTGTAAAAGTACATTCTGATTTGCTGAATTGCAAATAATAATTTCTTCCTCCTTAGTTTACATTATACCAGAAATCTTTGATATTTTTGGCAAAATAATAGTAACATGAGAGTCAACATGGGTTCTCATTGCAGCTAAAGCAAAATGGACTAATAAACCCCATGTAATTTCAGTAATTAGAGATTTACTTTAGAGATTTAGTAATTACACCAGAGTAAAGTGGGTATTCAGGTTTTTATTCACAGCTATGACCTCTGATCTCAAGCTAGGTTCATAATAGAACTTGCTTTTCTGCTTAAAAGATATGATAAAAGTTCTTGGGTCATTTAGAAATCACAGAGCTGAGAAAACGGTGATTAGTGTAGTAACATGTTTGTCAGGCTCCACTCCCATTTCAATTAACTTCTTTTTCTTTTTAAATACAAATCAGAACATAAACAAGAAAGGAATAGAAAATTCCTTCAGACTTATCTTGGGCATCCCAATGACTGTCTGATATTCTGGGAAGGCAGGAGACCGTTTCAGACAGCTGCTCCAAAAGGATCAATCCAAAAGATTTGAATTGGCCTCATTGCTCACCCATGTGAGTACCCAGCTACAGAACAGCTTGCTTTCTTGGAGTACAGGTAGGTAGAGAGGACAGCTATGCAGCTCTGGGGTCATACAGGCAAGATAGTTGATGGTTGCATTTGATTTCAGAGCCTAAATTCCTTTGATAACTCTGATCCTCTCTTCAAAAATGCTTTCCCCTTTTTCTCATCTCCTCAGTGGTCCACAGCTAATGCTGTAGAACCTAGCCTTTCAGATGGTGAGGGACAGACAGCTGCTTCTGGAGTCCATTGGTAAGTATTTGGCTAGACTGAGCCACATGTCTTCTGATGAACAAAAGCAGCACTCAATGACTACTTTTCACCTGTTTTTCCTACCCCTTCTAGTTTTTTGTCTGGAGCCAACTCTCTCTGTGGAATTTATGATCCTGTTACCAATATAGGTGAATGAACACACAATTTTACACTTCTCCATTCAGCCTTAACAGAAGCTGACCACTTTCTTTAAAATTAGCCAAATATCCTGCAGAAGATTAATTTTGAAATGTTATGGGAAGAAAGGAAGATTGCATACGACTGAGTGCTTGTGATGCAGAAACCATAATAGGAAATGGTAAAGGCAGGAAGCAAAACAGTAAGATAAAATAGATTGCTGAGTACAAAAATTGATGGTTTGTCCTCTATACACTAAAGGAAAAAAAAAAAAAGTTTTAAGATTTTGCCTGAAAGGATTGAATTCGGTTTACCACACAAAAATATATAACCACAAAAGCATCCTGGGAGCTGCTAAAAAGATGTAATTTATGCTTTTCAAAATTTGGTGGACTTTTTTCATCATTGGTGCAATTGAATTTTTTAATTAACTGTATGTCATAAAAGAGAGAATTATTATAAGTTTGAGATGGGAAAAAAATCTACAGTAGTGCCTCTTTCTCTCTCCCCCACACTCTGCCATTTAGAATTGTTTCTGTATTCTTGTATATGCTGTCCAGTGCAAAATAAATTATTCCAGTAATGGGGATTTTAGCTCTCCCTTTGAAAGAATGTCCTCTGCTTAATAGTCTGGACATTTTGGGTATTCTTCATGATATTTACCCCAGATAGTCTACGTTCAGTTTCATTTTGACAGTGTAGGATAACTCTGTGGCACCAATCTTCGAAATCCAAGTGTCTTAGAAATCCCACAGGTTACCAACCAACAGAGGCAGAAGAGGAGAAAGGAAAATATCCTTTGTGATAATCTGTTGTCTACAATGTCAGAGAATTACTGATGACAGGTTCCTCAGAAACACTGCTGAGTAACAGCAGTAGTTGCTTGTTTGCCATATTTTGGCTGCAGCCCTCTGGATCAGGAACTATGATCGGAGGTTGCAAATTCTACTTTATGCCTTTACAGAAAAGCATGTGGCATAAGCCAGGAAATAAAATGTAATACTGTAGGAAGTATAAGATCTAAGGATAACAATGCTTTTGTTTCCACAAGAGTATTAATATTCTGGAACATAGTGAGAGATCTATGCACTTAGAATAAAATCCTGATCTAATGAAAAGCAATAACAGACTTTAAGGTAGGTTAATAAAGCCTTTTTGTCCTTAAGATAGCTCTTTAAATTTGTTTTCATTTTGGTCAATGATGCTAGGATTTTCAAACATGAAGTCAAGAGGTGGGAAGTGTCTGTCACACTGTCAGGCCTTAATGAAGTGTCATAATATGAGTGTAACTTTTATTGAAAATAGTGGCAAGTTTTTTTAAATAACATTTTTCTCAGTTGTCTTGGGGATAGAAATGGTATGAACATTTGTTTAGATAAGGAGATAGTTTTTGAACTATATATTATATATAACTTTTTAATATAGATTCCCTTATTGGATAATAAATCTTAGTCAGGAGAGATTGGTCATATATCACATTTATGTTTATGATTATATATATGTACATGAGAAACTGGCAGACAGTCCCACTCTAGATTGATTTTTTTTAATATAGATAGATAATTTTTTCTTTTCTTTTGGGCTTTCACAGTAGTAATGCATTTGTTCATTTCATGCCTGGTGCGCATGACAGAAGCAAGCAGTAAGTTCATATCCACTTGGGGGTGTTTCTAAAAGAATTGAACTGTGGCTTTTACCTTCAACCATGTTGCGATTTCTATTCCAGGGAAATTAAGATTCCCCTACCCGCTTTTACTTGTGCTCATCACCATTCAGTATTCAGTCACAGAAGAATTTTAATAGAAAAGCAAAAGGGGGAAAAAAGCCAAATAGGTACGTAAGCCCCAATCTTAAGTATATTTATAATTTTGTGGTGCAATTGGATGCTAGTAGAATAAAGCACAGATGGTTTTGGCTAACAGGAGAGCACTGTTCCAAAACAGATAGCATGCAATTTTCCTCACATAACTCTGACAGTGAAAATCAGTCCAAATTTACTGTACTCAGTATTCAAAGACTTGGGACCAACTTTAAGCAAAGACTAGCAATCATGTTTAGGTGTTTGGTAGTTCAGACAGGTGGAAAATGCCCAAATACTATTTCTAAATTTCTCAGTTGAAGTGCCATGTATTCCTGTGCATCATGTCAAGTCATTTTGTATCACATTGCCTAACACAATGTGACTGGTGCTATGCCTCAGAAATAGAAGTAACTGACAGTACCTAATTTAATTCATGAAAACATGACCTTCAGAAGATGTACTTTGAGATACATGCCATGCAATATTTTCATACAACTTTTCCTTTAATTTTTATTGACCTGACTGCAGATTTTTCTCAGGGGCTTGTCCCTTGTGACAATGTATTTTGTGTCACTCCTTTTCAGAAACTTCTGCTAATTTCCACAGCATTGGAACCAGGGTTTCAATGTTTTTCCATCTTGTGATGGCCCAAACATCTTATCTATGAATATTTCAGAAATATCAAAGAGGACTTCTTCATTTTATCTTTAGAATTATAAGAGTTTAGATGTGATAAACTATGCTCATATAACCATCAAAATACAAATATATACTCTGCACACAGATTTATTTCATTCATACTTATAAGTGGTTATAGCTTTAAAAAGCTCAGTGAATGTAGTAAATCTATTCATAAGTTATAAAAGCTTTCTAATGATTGGGCTTCAAAGATAAACTAAATGAAGGGAGTCTTGAATAACATATTTGATTCAACTGTATTATCTTTATCTATTATCTTCTTAGTATTTTGTATTTTCAAAAATTTTTTTTAAACTATGTCCTGACACTTTACGTAAGATTATCAATAGGTATGAGTTATTAATACAATGAGCTGCATTGGGTTTGCATGGCAGGGTTTTGTTAGTGGGGTGCTACAGGGGTGGCTTCTGAGAGAAGCTGCTAGAAGCTTCCCCTATGTCTGGTAGAGCCAATACTATCCAGGTTCCAAGACGGACCCTCTGTTGGCTGAGGCCAAGCCCATCAGCAATGGTTGTAGCATGTCTGGGATCACATATTTGAGAAGGGGGAAAAATAATGAAGAGAGGAATTTGCAGCAGAGAGAGACAGAGCAATGTGAGAAGAACAACACTGCAGACCCCCAGGTCAGTGGAGAAGGAGTGGGAGGAGGTGCTCCAGGCACCAGAGCAGAGATTTGCTGTAAGACCATGGTTCAGACCATGGTGAGCTCGGCTGTGTCCCTGCAGCCATGGAGGGCCATGGGGGAGCACAGACCCACCTGCAGCACCCACACCAGAGCAGGGGGATCATCAAAGGAGGCTATGACCCCATGGGAAGTCTGCACTGGAACATGATCCAGGCACAAACTGAGGACCCGTGGAGAGAGAGGCCTATGCTGGAGCAGGTTTGCTGACAGGACTTGTGACCCCACAGGGGGGCACCCACACTGGAGCAGGCTGCTCCTGAAGGACTGCACCCCCTTGGAGGGACCCACAATGGAGCAGTTTCTGAAGAATGGCAGCTCATGGGAGGACTCATGCTGGAGAAGTCCATGAAGGACTGTCTCCTGTGGGAGGGACCCCACGCTGGAGCAGGGGCAGAGTGTGATGATCCCTCCCCCTGAGGAGGAAGGAGCAGCAGAGACAACATGTGATAGACATCACAATCCCCATTCCCTGTGCCACTTCGCTACTCGGGGAGAGGAGGTAGAGTAAACAGGAGTGAAGTTGAGACTGGGAAGGGTGGGGGCAAGATTTTTTAAAATTTGTGTTTAATTATCTTTTACTCTGATTTGATTGATTTTTTCCCTCGGGTTGAGTCTGTTTTGCCTGTGATAGTAATTACTGAATGATCTCTCCCTGACCTGATCTCAACCCACAAATTTTTAGTCATATTTTCCTTCCCACTGTGCAGCTGAGAGGAGGAGTGACAGAGTGGCTTTGGTGGGCATTCTGTGTCCTCAAATTTAGTCTTTGATAAAAGGTGGCCAGTGCAACTCAGTAGTTGAAAATTATTTCTTCATTTTTTTATAATTATGCATAATAAATTTCAAAATTATAGGAAAGAGTATTCATATATTTTGGGCTTTAGTGTAAACTTTTAAATCTGAACATCAGATACTGTCAAGAAACATAGCTTTCTATGGTGATGACATGTTATTTTGACAGTTGCACTGAAGTACACAAAAAGGAAATCTGTGATTGCTTTGTTAGTCTTTCTATAAGAGAATTATTTTGCTGTGTTGCTATAATCTGATCTTATATGTTAGTTAGAACTAAGCCTTATGAAACAACACCCTGAAGGTCAAAAATAACTCTGTTATGAATTTAAGCCAAGTGTTTGAAGTGTTTGAAGGGAGGAAAAGAGGTTTGCAAACACACAGCTCTGTCTCCTGCAGATCTCATGGGGATTCTCAACTGCTGACTCCTTATCTTAACATGTAACATAATAACCAATTACTGTCAAAGTTACCATACTCGTCAGACTCCTATTGCATTAACCTTATGCACTGGTTCAAGAAAAATGCAATCAATCCACTGCTAAATTAATTACTAATTTTAAAGTTATCATTAAATAACATGATCCCAAAATTGGCATAAATCATGTGGTTAAGTATCAAATTAGATATCAAGAAAGGCAAAGGAGTGGCAAGTCCTATTTAAAAGGATTTCATTATATTCATTTGCTTGAGCACTGAGAGGTCATAATTTTAACCTTGTATGGGTCCAAACCATATGAAAATTATTCCTGTCACTGAAGGCCAGCAATAATTCTTTTAGTTCCATGGCATATTAATGACCAACAATGAATGAGCCCCTTAAGTGTCTCATTTATTGTCTTAAATATGAAAATGTTTTAGAGATTAGAGAGGAAATTGTTTGAATTAATTAACTGACCTGACGCTCAAGGGAACTGGTACAAGATTTTGAGACAAAGGCTGAGAATGTACAATAATGACATTTCTTTCATGGTTAGAAAATATAGTACCAGAGGCACTTTGAGGCACTCTTAACATTTTAGCTGATGTCTGTTGAGAGCTTGAGATTCCTCTGAAAGCATTTATTTTATTCATCGGAGACTCCTCTCAGTTACGACATGAAAGGCACCACATTAAAATAGCCATGAGGCCCACAGATTTCCCCATTTAAGTGGGATTGGATAACTGACACAATAAAAATTCAGAATGTAAATGGAGACTATTAAAGTAATAGGATCATTTATAAAAAAGTCTATTTTTCAAGAAAGCTAATGTGTGAAAGATAAAAAACAGTAGTGCATTGAAGAAGGCTAACAAACAAACTGTGTTGAACAAGTTGACTTAATAATTTTTTCCCCTTCTTTTTTATGATATCCATTAGGAGAAACCCTTTGCTTCATAAATGCAACTCTGCATACTTATTCTTCACAGTGGCCCAAGTGCTGGTTAGGACCACAGTGAATGATTTGAACTAGTCTGGGGTTCTAGCTCATGTTGTAAATTTTGAAGACGACAAGGTTTCAGACAGTGTGTTGTTTCTTCCTTGGTTTCAAAGTCATAATAAGCATATATATATGTATATATCTCAGAGGTTTTATCCATAAATTAGTTAGGGAAAAAAGCTAAGGCAGACAGTGCCTATGGTGATTTCAGTTTCTTTTATGATCAAATGTATATTAGAATATCAAGTAAGTGATCTACAGGGATTTTTATTTTTTTTTTTTACTCAGGTAAAGTGACTATCTATACTATGTAATACAGATGTTTTTTATCACTTCTTTTTTCGGTTACTCAACTTTTTATTTAATTAACAAAAGAAAGGGTAAAAGTTAAAGGCTACATGAGGTCAGTGAAGAATGTCTGGTTCTGACAATTTTTATCTCATATTCAAGTCTTAAGATTTTTTGTTTAAAAATCTTTCCTTAGTGGAAGAGTCCAACTCTCAGAAAATTACCTTCTAAAAATTTTACTAGGTTCATAGCTGATGATGTGCAGCTACACTAGAGTTTTATGGTTTTTCTTTGGTTTGTTTTTAGGTTTTTTGGGTGTAGTTTTTTCCCAGTTTTTTTGTTGTTTGTGGTGGTTTTTTTGGGTTTGGTTGTTTTTGGGTTTTTTTTAACTTACTGAATTGGCATAAACTTAAAAATTCAAACAATTATTCACTTCATTTTTATTCTTGTAAGTGATATTTTTCTCAAACCTAACAGTACAAGATTTTCCAAACCTTAGCAATGAACTGAGAGACCTAAGCCACTTTTACAGTTTTTTAGCGTATGTTAAGAGTGATCATACTTTCTAAAGGATGTGTGGAAGGGAATTTATGGAGGCTACATGGCAGAGTATACTGGTCCTCATTCAACTGAGGATAAGTGCCAATAACAACAGAAGTTTTGGACCATGAGATAATCATCAGAAGGCAGAATATAAGGGTGCCTCTTCAGGTCTGAAAATATACTTAATTATGTGCATCTTGCTCAGCATGAGGTAGGAAGAAAGTCACAGCTTTCTTAACTGAAAAATATATTTCTCTTAAGTAATTAAATGACACAATATTCAGAAGAAGCACCCTTCTTCCTCTCCTCTTACAGCCCTATTCAATGAAGCCCTATCTTGCACCTGTCTGGATAACACAGGAACAAGTATGCATTAAAATGGTCTTTCATACTCACCACTCTGAGCATCTGTGTAAAATGGATAGCACAAAAATATGCAAGGAATCACAAATATCTGAAAGACATAGTAACCTGCGTCTTAAAGGGTTCTGTTGGTTGCACCTACATCCTTGGAGGACGACAGCTTAAGAACATACTCATTTCCTTGTTAGAAGACCCAAGAACAATGTCCTCTTCAGCTTAAAAAGACTATTCAGCCCCCATGCACTGGGCAAAGTTGCCTCTTGGGTTGCAGGGGAAGTCTGTAGAGTGATAGGAACCTTTCTTAGAACTTTAAAAGTAAATATAGTGGAAGTCTGAGGTTATTCTTTGTTTTGTTTTTGTCACTCATCACCCACTTGCATTGATTAATATTGATTGTCTCACACTGAAGTCTTTGTCCTTAAGAAGGTAAAAAAAAATGTAAAGTATTTCAGAATGGTAAAGTATTTCCCCATGGGAAGAAACAGATTGCATAAATCTGTTTGTTTCTGCCCGGAGCAATAATGCTCTGGGGAGACCTTATTGCAGCCTTCAAGTACCTGAAGGGAGCCATATATGGAAGATGGGAGGAGACTTTTTACAAGGGCCTGTAATGACAGAACAAGGGGTAATGGGTTTAAACTGCAAGTGGGGAGATTTAGATTAGATATGAATAAGAATTTCTTCACAGAGAGGGTGGTGAAGCACTGGATCAGGTTGCCCAGAGAAGCTGTGGATGCCCCATCCCTGGAAGTGTTCAAGGCCAGGCTGGATGAAGCTTTGAGCAACGTGGTCTAGTGGAAGGTGTCCCTGGCCATGGCAGGGTGGTTGGAACTAGATGATCTTTAAGGTCCCTTCCAACCCAAACTATTCTGTGATTCTATGAAATGTTTCCACTATGCAAAGAAACACTGTATTGACTTACAAAGTTTCCACCATCTTCCACGTTCTCTGCTTTTCAAACTGCATGACACTGCTCACTTTGCTAAGTTATATATATAATTGGTGTTTTTTTTAAGAATTTGTAAACTTTTCTACCAACTGCATTAAGTGAAGATTTCTTTGACAAGTATGCCTGCTTCCTTTCTATGTTTTATGTAGTCTATCTTTTCTGTTTGCAAGATTATTTTTGATAAAAGGAACAATATTTTATAGAAACTCCTCATTTTTCATTGTTTATGTATCTTTGGCTTTGACTGGTTTTCTTACTATGTTTTATTAATTTTGATGACATTTACTCCAGTTTTTCAATTGGTAGTTTTCCCAGCAGTCACCTCAATTTTCTTCTGTGAAAGTAACTCTTTATTCCTCTTCTGTGAAGAACAAAACTTGTACGGTCTATCTAGATGTATCTGCCTAAGTGTACCTAGATTTAGGCTAGTCTCAGATATCCAACTTCAACCCAAAAACTTGAATAGAGAATTCTAAAAATTAGCATTTTGCTAAAAATGTGTTTCTTTCTCTCCAGAGCAATAATGTTTAAAGTTAAAAAATAATTCACTGGCATTTTGACTTCCTTAGGTTCAAATTCTTTCTAATTATTTGTTTATTTGAGGAAGTTGTTAACTGCTGTAACTACTTAGAATAGCAGCAAAAGCCCTTTCTTAGCTATTATACCCACAGACTCCTGCCAATGTTGATAAGGCACTGTACGAGAAAATTACCTTTGAATAAGTACCCTAAAATAATTAATATATTATAAAACATTCTATTCATATAAAACAACAGTGGACTGAGAAATGCAGAGGGACTTGACATGGCTGCTGTAACCAGGCAGAAACAGAAAACAGTGCTTGTCCATCATATCTGTACCATGTATCCAAGGTCAGTATACAACTGCAATTATAACTCTGGTTCATCTTCACTTACCAAATAAAAAAGGTGTAAATGAAAACTCTAAATATCTGGTCCAGCATGACCTAATAGATAAAAATATACATATAATGATTCCTCATCCTTTGTATACGTATCAGTGAGTTTGGTCTTCCATTACAAAATATGTAATGGTTGTCTGTGTAAATAAAGCAGATAAATCCTTAAATATATTGCAATGAGGCTGTGCTATGTGAACATTTAAAAGCTGGTGCAGATGCATCTCTATGTAATGTATGTCTTCTGGAAAAAAAGCATAATATATTGACCTGCCTCCTTTTATTTAACTGAGAGATAGGTTTAGTTATCTTCCATAACAGTATGGTATACTGCAGGGCTAGAAAATTTTGTGGGAAGTGATGTCTCTGTTGTTAGTCATTCAGTTTGAATATTTTTAACATTTATTTTTATCAATATGTCATTTAACCTATGTCTTAACTAATAACATGAAAACAGTCTTTAAAAAAACCTGGAACCACCTTACTTTCTAGCTGTGCATCCAATAAGTTTCTGATAGAATCATAGAATAGTTTGGGTTTGAAGGGTTAGAAAACACCTTTAAAAATCATCTAGTACACCCCCACTAACATGAGCAAGGATATTTTTCACTAGATCAGGTTGCTCAAAATCCGCTCCAAGCTGACTTCCAAAGACAAGGCATCCATAATCTCTCTGGGCAACTTATTCCAGTGTCCCAACAACCTTATCTTAAAGAATTTCTTCCTTATGTTCTATCTTAATCTATTGTCTTTCAGTTGATAACCAATGCCCCTTTTCCTGTCACAAAAGGACCTGGTAAAAAGTCTATCTTTATCTTGCTTAAAAGCCCCCTTTATATATTGAAAGGTTGCAATAAGTTCTTCCTGGAACCTTCTCTTCTCCAGGCTGAACAAGCCCAACTCTCTCAGCTTGTCTTCACATGGAAGATGTTCCATCCCTCTGATTATTTCTGTGGCTCTCTTCTGGACTCGATCCAACAGGTCCATATCTTTCTTGTACTGGGGACTCCTGGACTGGACTCAATACTCTAGGTACTCACAAGAACAGAGTAGAAGATCAGAATCACCTCCCTGAACATGCTAGCCCTGGAATGTGGGACATGATTTGCTTTCTGGACTGAAAGAACTGTTTTTCAACTCATGTTCAATTTTTCATCTACCAATATCCAGAAGTCCTTCACAGGGCTGTTCTCAGTTTGACCACCAGTTTGCATTCATACTGGGCTTGCCTCAACCCAGGTGCGGGACCATGCACTTGGCCTATTTGAACTGGATGAGGTTAACATGAACCCAGTCCTCAAGCCTGTCAGGGCTGCCATCCCTTCCCTCTAAGAAAAAATAGAGAAAAAAAAAAAAAGTTATATAAAGCATCTCAGCAGAAAGGCAGTTACAAGTGTTTCAATTATGACTTGTAATATTTATAGTTACACGTTATTATATGTATCTGTCCAAAAAACATTGTGTAGGTAAATCTTGGGCAGCCAAGCCTTATAGGGAGAAAATTTTTTGAAAAAAAAATATTGAATTTTCTAATATAAGCAATATTTAGTTTCTTAATTTGATTTAATTTCATAAATATTACCTGAAGTATGTATCCCATTTAAAGACATACAAGTTTTATGTATGCAAAGAACAAATTTGTATATCATCTCCTTGTTTGACTCTTGCAAAATATTATCCAAAGATGATACATAAGAATATACTAAATAAAATTAATTACTTCTGTTTAAGTATGATTTTATACAGATTAAAGAAGAGAAAGTTCTTTCTAGTCACACCCCTCCTAAAAACCCCAAACCAAAACAAATAATAGAGCTTAATCACAAAATCAATACTGACTATGAGTAGTCTGTTGTGAATTGCTCAGCAAGACCAGAAAAAAGTGGGAAATCATTTATGTAGAAACCCATGACAGTGTTGTTGCAATTTGTATGTTGAAACTGAATATACCTTGGTTTGGTAACTACTCCACAGTATCATATTTTAGGAAAAAAGAAAAAAAGAAGAAACAAAAAGCAATTCATAATGGTATTTTCCTGTCAACTTCATTATTTCCCTTTTGCTGGAAACTCTTATAGTTCTTGTTCTGAACCGAACATTTTTTGTCCTACTTACTACCCCAAGGATTCTGGAAATGCTTTAAACAATGGAAAAGAAGCTTTTCAATCTACTTTTCTCATATTTAAATTACTGGTATTAAAATTAACATAATAACCATCCTGTGAATCTGGCTTTCAGATTCATAGGTTGAGCTATGTTTCATAACAGCCTGAGGCATCAGGTACAAATGATGAGATACATCACAATCCCATTCAAGCCAGCTTCAGACAAGCTACCTGCATATGCAGCATTGAGCTACAGGCAAGCACAGACTTAGTTCTAAAATTGCTCTTGATTGAATTTACTCTCTCAGAAGTAGTAGGGAAACAGCACTAAGCTGAGTCATGAGTAGTAGGGACAACCACCATCCAAGCTTGTGACAAGTCTATGTGAATTCACAGCCCTTGATTGCAGCCTGCTATCTCTTCTCACTCATCCATGGAGCAGACATCACCAAATGTCCTGAACTGTGTCCTGATTCTGTGATGTGAACAAGTAAGAGTTTACATCAACCATGACCAAGCAAGAGTTTGTCACCTGTGTCTCAATATTCACTGGCCCATGTGGACTTTGAACTGGTCTCCAAAGGATAAGAACTTCAATACTCACAATCATAGATGTAGTGACATAATACTTTTAAAAATTGAGTTTGCTGTGATAGTTCAGAACTAAAAAAAACCCAGATAAAACAAAACAGATTTTGAACACTGTACAATGAGACCTGTTCTGTATTTAATACATTTTTCTTTTATTCTCATCACCACACCTTCCTGTATTCCAGATACTCTCACTTTGAACCATCCCCCCTTTAACAGGGGTATTCCCTCTTGTAAGACAGCACTGGCCAATGTGGCCAGCAGTGTCTCACTAGTATCTGATAGCATTAGCTCCCTAGGCTGGAGCAAGTTTTGTACCACTCTCATGCCAGCAGGAAATCCAGTATCTTCTGAATTTAAAGGAAAGACAGCTAAAATCCAAATAAAAACTTTACAATAAATTTATTTTCTCTGTGCTAATAGGCTTGATTGGCTGAGAAAGCATGTGATGTGCATGGGAGAAGAATGAACACCATACAATTTCTACTGGGAAGAGCATAAAGTGTCACTGTTGGAGTTTTCATGACCAGGTTTATGATATCTAGTATGTCCCAGAAAACTAGTTTTAATCTATTTTACACTGAAAAATGACTAATCATGAGGAATATATAATATGAATCAATAAAGACACCATATTACTGTAAATATCATAAATTCTCCAGTACAAGGTAGAAACATATACTAGCATCCAGATTTTATTCATGCCATATATTCTCTTTACTTCTTTATAAGAAGAGGCATTCTATTAGATACCTGTTCTTATCATCCTCCAGATTTAAAATTTTTTCTGTCTTTTCTTTCTCCTTATTTCAGATGGATCAGAAAACTAAAATATAAATTATTCAAATAGCAGTCTATAAAATTTAACATAGCATGCATAGTCAAAGCCATTGACTGTGAATAGTTAGGAATATGATAGCTGTATCCATGCACATAGTAAATGGTGAGGAATACTGCTGAACACGTATACACAGTGTTTTGCCATGATGAGTTTAAATAGGGTATGTTTTGATGAGACGATTAACTCTATTGGTATGATACAATTTAATAAATCAAAACACTATATTGTAAGAAAGAGAGAGGAATAGGGATTTCAGAAGTAAACAGAGGAGTATATAATCTGTAACAATTAAGCTATGTGGAGTAAATAGTAGAGACAAGCAGTAAAGCAGATAAAGCAATAATTAATATAGTATTATAAATACACTAATTAATTTATTAATATGAACATTAAGTATTTATATTTATTAAGCATTTGTATACATTACCAGTTTAATTATTCTCTTACATAAGCCTTTAAGAATAGTTTCTGACATATATCCATACCGATGAAAGATGCACATTGTTAGACACTCAGTATATAACCATCTAAGAAAATACTGAGCAAGGTGATCTTTCTGCCCCATGAACTTAGTATTGTCATGAAGATTGGGTTGGTCTCCTGTTTCATTCTCATGTTCCATTCAGCTTTGAATATACTATGAAGAAATTCTTGAAAGTCCCTGTGATTTTTCACCTGAGTTTTACACCTGAAATATGACATTCCTTTAATTTCAAAATAGTTTTCCAAAAAATATGTTCATATAAGATTCAGGTCTGATAGCTAAATTACACCTGATTTTGGAATTTTATTTACAAAAGATTTTTAAGGCTCCTCTAGTTTTATGTATGTTTTTTATCTCATTTTATTTTTCTTTTACTCTTGTCTTTTTAGTGTTAGCTATGACAATGAGATTTTTACCCTTTTCTTTTAAGGACAAAAACATCAGTTATTTCACTTTAGCCACAGTGAGTTTTTGCAATGTTCTTCATACAGCATTGAAACAAAAGTAAAGTATACATTTAACAGACTACAGACAGAAATGCCTGAATTATAGCTGAATATATCTCAGGCTTCTTGGTTTTCACTATCAAGAAGTTATATTGCCAAAAGCTGATATGACAGAATTTGTAATTAGGAAGATCTTTGTTATCAATTGTTTACAGATTTTTAACAGCAGTTTAAGAATCATCTGTAAGTATAACAAACTAATGAGAATTATAATAGTCCTGAAATATATTATTCTGAAATAAGAACATCTGCTCTACTCAGGCTCCTGAAAGAGTCAAATACTATTCTTGTATTACACCAGCATGAATCTGGAATGTCTCAACCAAATACATCAGGTTTTGCTTTTGTATACACAATGTAGGGCATATCATGTTTTAATACACACTCCTGTAGGCTTGTTGATAAAATATGGAAAAGCAGAATTTAGACAACTTCTTTGTATCTGTCTTCAAGACACTTGCAACGTTCTGTATCACAGTAACACAGTTGAGACTGAGAATATATCATCTGGCTTCTGCATATGTGAGAATGATTATATTTTCCCTTCACTTTACTCTGACACTGACATTAAAAAAAAAAAAAAAGTTTATGAGTCTGGACTTACCACATAAAACAAATGAGGTACAGCTTGCACAAGAAAATGAAGACCTAGAAATATATGTAACAGAGACTGCAATAAAACCCTACATATTCTTTGATTAGACATTTCTTACCTGACCACAGATATTTTTCTTTCTTGTAATCTGCACTGTTTCACAAGATAAAAATTCATAACTAGGAGTTAGATCTGTGAATTCTCTCCTCCAAACACCAGTGAAGCAGTTAGCTTGATCCCAAACTGCTAAAACGCACACAGTAAGAAGTGGTTCACCATTCAACAGACCATATGTCTCAAACAATCGTTTTTCTCTGTTGTTCTGCAAAGGAAATGTCACCATTTTAACAGCACCACTATGTTTACCTGCTTAATTTTGAGAATGAAAAAGTTGTTACTTTCAGCTTTTAGAGTTTTTAAATGGATCTTGCCAGTGGCAATCACATTTTGCTTTATCTTGTAGTTCTACAGTTTTCTGGTTCATGGTTTTTCTGTTTTTACTTTTTGCTTCAGCACTTTGCCTGCTTGAAGATGAAGAAATTTGAAATTTGAAAGGTAAGAAATGTATCCCAGGCTTTTTTTTCTCTTCTGCTTGCTTTAGAAAGTAGAAACATAAAAGTGATCTTAACTACAAGAATGAAGGGTTCATGTTCTGTTTTATGCACCTAACCGGTATAGGCAAAATCTTGTAGTGCTATGTACAAAGCCAGTTTAAAATTAACTTTGTCTTCCCCATTTCCTTTATTGAAAACAAAACTAAATATAGCACAGTGATTACAGAATCTTTGGTATAACTTACTTTTTCTGTCTACTGAGATCCAGTTCTGTCATAAAAGTGTCAATGTATGAAAGTTTGAACTGAATTTAAATTTTCTGCAATATGGTCTTCACACCCTACTTTATAGAACAGATTTATCCATTTTAAAAACTTTCATGTCTGAATGAATTATTTTGGACACAGCAATTTTTTTTTTCCAAAATGAAAGAAAAACTAAGCCTAACACCACTGATTTTGTCAGATAGTTTGCATATGTGTTCATGTACATACATATGTACGCATGTGTAATCAGTCAGCTTACAGATTCATACACATTTCTTGGTTGTCTGCAAAGCTTCTGTTACAGAAATGGTGTGGGGTTTTTTTTTATAGCCCATATAATTATTTTGTACATATGCACTATAAGAAAAATCTGTGCAAAGCATACACTTCATAAATATGAGCTTTTCCCTACCCACAGATTTCTGCATGTAACTGTAGCACTGTGTGATATCTAGAGCAGTAGATTTACTGGTAAGTGACCTTTCTGCAGCAACAGCTTGAGGATAACTTCTTGCTTTATTAAGATCTATATTACATTTTTTACAATACATTACACTCTGCTCAGTCTAGATTTAAGTGAACTTGACTTTAGTGTCTGAGATTTTTACCAATATAATTATACGAATACACTGGCATACGATTGAAATGTACCAAATAATTCCGTTAAAGGTGGACCAAAAAAAAAAAAAAAGGTAATTATTTGCAGAAGTTCTTTTTCACAGTATTACTTGAAGATTTGAGAGGTAAAAAGTCATGTTGTTCTGTTCAATACACTAGATATGGACCTGAAAACACAAGGTGAAAGTATTGTTCAGATTTTTTGCATAGCCACTTTCACTGTAAAACCATAGTTTTATCCAAATGGTGATGCAAGAGAGATGTGAAAATACTGTGTCTGGGTCTCTGAGGTGCTAACTATTTGTTCTTTATTTTTCTAACATAAAATATACAAATAAATTAACTTGACAATAATGCATGCATCCTGTAGTTATGTAGTAAGCCAATGAAGTAGTTTACTGGATCAGAGCCATTGGAGTTTAGCATATTTTGGAATTCATATTTTAAACTTTTAGATGTAAATCAGTATAGTGAGAAACTCAATTCTGCAGATACTGTTTTCTTTGTAATAAGTTAATTTGCACAGTATGTATGGTTCTTAGTTAAAGACACATAATTAATAGTGATGAAAATAACATTTCTCCATTTAATATAACTTTTCCAATAAATGGAAGATTGTGTTAAAGAACACCACTTTGGTGTGCTTTCCCTGTAAATTTTTAATTCTATTGTTTCATTAAATACTCATTTCTTATGCCTTGGAGGTTGCAGCAGAAATTGCACATATATGTTTTGGGAACAATTAGTCTGTTTGTCAATCCTGCATCTTTCCAATAAGCAGGAATAATGATCAGGCTTTTCTATGCTAATCCGATCACAACCTGACAAATTTACTGAAGGGACAGGGTCAAGTTATTATTTAAAATGTTTTGTAGTGCTACTTTCAGGAAACCTGAATATAAGTTTAGTCCCTGTTACAGCAGCACAGCTAAAATGAACCTTGCTGGAATGCAGCTTTGAATGCGACCTAAAAGATGAGAACTGGTCTTAGGGTTTTACCTTCAGTTAATTTTTCATTTGAAGTGCTGCACTCTCATAAGTCTACATTTCATAGCAGCTGCCATTTGTTGGAAGTAAAAATAAGAAAATCAGACACCACTAATATTAGAAGATGGAATCTAATAGAAATCAAATCACCCCACAAATCCATTTGATGCTTATTTATAGAGTTGGCCATGAGTTTATTGCAATTAGGAAAAAAGGATTTTCTTACTGCCCTTAAATGGAAACTGAGTATTTGCTAGTCAACCCACATATCTCTATTTGCAACTGTATTTTGAAATGCTAGATAAGGGACTCATAATTTAAAACAACACTTCCTCCCTTCTAAAAATCTATTTAGTGATTGGAAGAAAACAGGCTTAGTATTTACTTTCTCACTTGCCTGATTTGGTCTTGGCAAGTAAGTATGAAAACCTGCCAAGTGTGACTGGCTTGCCAGGCTCTTGGGGTTTTCAGTACTTACCAAGCTGAACGTGGCATTTACTTTACAAATCAAAAAACATCTGACCAGCTGGCTAGTAGTCAAAATGATCACTGTTCTACTACTTGGTAAGAAATAACCCACGTCCACTTAAATCTGGATTTTTTAATTCTCTATTAATTCTGTGTGGGTCTCAAGATTTTTAAAGCAATGGAAAATCTATGAGATTCCTACATATGGATAGTGAAATCTTGATTCCCCCCATGTGAACAGGATGTCTGTCATTGACTTCAGTTGGTTCAGGATTTCTCCCGTAATATGCATGGGGCTTTTTATTTCATAGAAAAATTCTTTGCTCTTGATGACTGTCTAGTTTGAAAAGTCTGTGAGGATTCTGAAGTCTTCCAAACCATATGATTGCTATTGGAAAAACAAGACAAAAAAAACCAAAACCAACCAACCAACCAAACAAAAAACCCACAACTCAAACACCTGGATTTGAGCTGCTGTGTAAGGAATAGATATAAAAGATACACTTGAATGATGAAGGTGAAGCATGGAGTCCTCTGTACTGAATTGTCTGGTATCAACAAATGTGCTAGCTGAAATCTCATCTGGAGGAGAGTGGTAAGAGTTATATGAGCATGTCTACCTTATCCAGCTGTTCTGACCTAGGACACTCCTGCCTGGACACTGGAGCCCAGACCACTGCACTGGGGACCTGGAATCTCTACCCAACCTGAGGGACATGGCCACTGCATTCCTGTTTGTAGGTCCAACCAGTAACAAATATGAACATTTATCCCAGAGACACACATGGTCACAGATGTACTTGCAGCTTTGAGAAAAGGTAAAAGAAGCAGCACGTTTTACTGTAAATGTAGGAACTGAATCACTGAAAGATTTTGGTATTTGTCCTGCACCCTTCAGAGCCATAGGACATTGACCATGACCTTCAGTAACTGCTAACGCATAGGGCATTTAGCCTGTCTTACTCCAGCAACAACTCAGATCTTCACTAATGTTGTCTGGTGCCCAAAACTGTATCATGCCTCCCTCCTCTCATAAGACTACCCTGATTATGCATTTACACTTGTCAATACCATAGGTGTCACCTTTATTTTAAATATTACAAACCATTGCCATTATTTTTGCTCTCTGTCAGGCACTCGTCTGCTTGTTGTCACTGAGTTACAACTGTATGCTCCACTGTGATCTCCAAACCCTGTTTCAGTTAGGAATAATATTGGTTATCACATCCTTTTATTCTGATAATGCAAGAGTTTTTCAATGTTTTATACAAAAAAAACCCCATTAATTACATTTTCATCCTGAAAAGTCACACTTTTGTTGTTACCACACTAATAACAGATGTTCCCTTTTGTTTCAGCCTCTTTTCTTCCAAATTCCTATTTCTGGAGAAGAATGATATCAAAGATTGCATACATAACAACTACAGAAGATATGAGCCTCTGTCTATCAGAAAATACTTTGAGTAGGAATTACCTTACCTGGGCTTTAGAGCACCATAAACCTACTCCCACATTATTAATGTGTGCCAACATGTCTTGAACTGTTTAGTATACCCCTGATAAAGTTTTTATGTTTGAGATCTGTTGAACTGCTCAGTCCAGAGCTCTGCTTTGTCCTGTTGTATATCTTCTTTTGGACCCCAGTTAGGATTTTGTGCTCTGAATCAAAATGACTAAGTACACTCAAGAATCCTCTTCTCTGTAAATAAATAACATTAGGTTTTTTTCTCAACAGTGTGTGAATGTCAAGGATTCACAACCAGTGTGTTAACATTCTGCAGTGGAGTCTCACGTTTTAGAATTATACCTTCAGTCCAGAGTTAGAGAGCTTCTCTGCTGTGGCAAGCTAGATGATTCGGGATGTCCAATGGAAAATTATAGCCATTCATCAGCTAAGGCTAGGGAGTCATCTTTTATTATAAAACCTTCCCTTTCTGGATGGTTGTAAAGTACAGCAGACAGAAATAACTCCCGTTGTACTCCTAAGGGACATTTTGCATCACAGGAAAGAGAAACAGTGACACTGAGGTGGGTTTGTTTTTCTTTTCCTTTTGTCTTCCACATATATTTTTCTCCTTCCACTCCCCTCCCCCCCTTTTTTAGTTTTGTTTTGTTTTGTTAAATTACAGTCTTCTAGGATACTTTAAATACAGGAATATGTCAAACACATTCCAGATTATAGTTTGTGCTTGTTCAGTGTCTGCTTTAGCTTCTGAAGAATTTGAGAGTTATGATGAATGTAGGGTTCCAAATGTCTAGGATGATTGGAAGCTGTGTTCTCTCCATTGATTACATTGGACAGAGACAAAGCAGGATAACAACAACCCCCTGCAATGTTACAGGCTTGGGGATGAGTGGCTGGAAAGCTGCCCAGAGGAAAAATCCCTGGAGATGTTTGTCAATAGTCATCTGAATATGAGCCAGCAGTGTGCCCAGGTAGCCAGGAAGGCCAGTAGCATCCTGGCCTGCATCAGGAACAGTGTGGCCAGCATAAATAGGGAAGGGATTTTCCCCCTGTACTCATCACTGGTGAGGCTGCATCTTGAATACTGTGTTCAGTTCAGTTTCAGGCTCCTCACTACAAGGAAGACATTGAGGTGCTGGAGAGTGTCCAGAGAAGTGCAACAGAGCTGGGGAAGGGTCTGGAGCACAAGTCCTGTGAAGACTGGCTGAGGAAACTGGTGGTGTTTAGTCTGGAGAAGGCTCAGGCCGGATCTTATCACGCTCTACCTCAAAGGAGGTTGCAGAGAGGGGGCGGTTGGTCTCTTTTCCAAATGTCAAATGATAGGAGGAGAGCAAATGGCCTCAAATTGCATCAAGGGAGGTTTAGATTGGATATTAGGAAAAATTTCTTCACTGAAAAGCTTAACAGGCATTGGAACAGGCTGCCCAGGGAGGTGGTGAAGTCACCATCCCTGGAAGTTAAGAGACATGTAGACATGGTGATGGAGGACATGGTATAGTGGGTATGACAGTGTTGGGTTGATGGTTGGACTAGATGATCTTATAGGTCTTTTCCAACCTTATTGATTCTGTGATTCTTTTGGTAGAAAATAGTATCTGGATTTAATTTTATCCCCATTGAATCCCTTCATAGTTGAATGTGTGGTGATGTAGGAACAGGCATCTCCTTAGTCTATAGCCTAAGCTAACAAAGTTTTACAGCCTGGTAATGAAGGCACTCTTCAAAGAGAGTGGAACTGTGGTGTGGAATACCCAAAGGATAAAAATTGAAATGAAAAAAAACAGAAAAAATAAATTCTTTCTACAAATGGCAAAAGGGTTAAAGCAGAAAAAGAAAACTGTTAAGAACTTTTTCCCAAGAGCTAGGAGAATATTATCTTGAACAACTCCAAGGAGATGAAAAATAGCTTCTAATTTACTTCTTCTATATGCCTGTGATAAAGGCAAGTGAACGTGTTACGTTAGGCATGTCCCTTTGGAATTCTGGCAAGGAAAGGATCGTTTTTTCAATGTTCTGGAGATTTTTTGAGCATTATTTAATTTAATTTTATTTTTATTTTTCCAGATAAAAATGTATTAGCACATTCATTAAGTAAATGCACCACAGAGCAAAGAGAGCAAAGCACACCTTATATATATTTAAGCAAAGACAATAATTTATTTTTGGTATAATGGAAATCTTAAGAATCTAATAATTCTTAGTCCAGACTGAATTGTTATGGAAGAAAGAAACATTAATAATGTACCTAAAATATTTATACACGCATTTATTTTTTGTATTTTTTTCCTGATGAGCTCACCCTTTCCCTTTTCCTCTGGGCTGTAAGGTTGGAGTTTTAAATCTGTTTGTGAGGTTTTACAGTTAGTCATTGGCATCTGGAATCTTTCAGAAAAGAAATATGATTATGATTACTGCTTCCTCACTCTAGGATTCACTGGGTGTTGTTTTTGTATGTTTTCACAATTTCATACCTTGCTCTCGCTTCTTTAGTCTGCAGCTCCAGGTTAGATCCAGATTTACCATATATGGTGACTTTTAGTATGTTTGACATTACTTCTGTGTTCTTCTTTATGTACTAAATGCAGTTTTGTGCAGCTCAAGGTCTGCATTTCTTTAACTAATCAAGATTTGGTTGCTTATAGCTGTGTGGTCTCCAGTGCCCATCTGTGACCGTGTCTTACTATTCCATGTCTGTACTCCTCTGTGCCACACCCTGTGTCTGCACTTAAGGCTTCTGGTATCTAGGTCTGTATTTTTCTACACTATAACATCACGTGGTAGTCGTAAATGTCTCATTATACATGGAATAATTGTTACTGCTATACATATAAAGCTATGATTGTACCATACAAAGATATAAAAAGAAAAACTTATTAACCATAGACAGCTGCTTAACTAGTGAAGCTACAGTCACGTGTAAATCAACTAAAACAAACTTTCAGGCAGGTCAGGAAATGTTTACACGGAGAAAACCTGACAGATCACAGTCCTGCAGCCTTGCAAATTCAGTACAAAACTTACGGCTTGTTATTAGAGGCTATATTGTTACAAAATAAAGTGTGGCCAGCAGGTCGAGGGAGGGCATTCTCTCCCTCTACTCTGCTCTCGTGAGACCCCACCTGGAGTACTGCATCCAGCTGTGGAACCCTCAACGTAAGAAGGATATAGATCGGTTGGAGCAAGCCCAGAGGAGGCCACGAAGATGCTCAGAGGGCTGAAGCACCTCTCCTATGATGAAAGGCTGAGAGAATTGGTCTTGTTCCACCTGGCGAAGAGAAGGCTCTGGGGAGACGTTATTGTAGCCTTCCAGTACCTGAAGGGGGCTACAAGGAAGCTGGGGGGGACTTTTTACAAGGGTCTGTAGTGACAGGACAAGGGGTAACGGGTTTAAATTGGAAGTGGGGAGGTTTAGATTAGATATCAGGAAGGAATTCTTCCCAGAGAGTGTGGTGAGGCACTGGAACAGGCTGTCCAGAGAAGTGGCGGATGCCCCACCCGTGGCTGTCTTCAAGACCAGGCTGGAAGAGGCTTTGAGCAACTCGGTCTAGTGGAATGTGTCCCCTCCCATGGCAAGGGGATTGAAACTAGATCATCTTTAAGATCCCTTCATATCCAAATGATCCTATGATTCTGTGAATGATGCTGGTTTTACTGTACAAATCAGCAACTGTCTTTCAATGTACATAGGTCATTTAGAGGAAAAAGTGCATAAAATAACCACTTGTAATGAAACTACAGAGGGACTACAGAAAGGCAAAATATATTTTCCCTCCTAATATATTTGGTTTGGGAAACAGTAGAATCCTGGTTGATATTCTTACCAATGAACCAAACCTAGATCTTATATGTTGTCTGAAAGGTCATAAATCTTGAAGAAAAGAGTAAACGTGAATGTCATACTAGTGAATGGATCAGTGCCTAATAATAAAGTGACATAGCAGCACCATTTAGTGTAACATACTCAATAACCTTCTCAAAACCTTGTCAAATAAGTATTAAACAAAGGATATTTAATAAACAAGGTCTGGTAAGTATGCAGCTGATGAGACACAGTGTTCTTTTTATAACTTCTAGTTGTAATAATTAAAAAACCCTGTAGATAAGGGGATCTTCTGATGACAGTTTTGAAAGGTTGGGGGTAGATGGAGGATAATCTGAGGCTTCCTTGATATAATACGGTGTAGCAGTAATACATACATTATTTTTTTTAGGGTATCCAACAGATCTGTAAGAACCGAGAGAAGCAGCTTTCCTTTGCAATATTGTCTCTAATTTGACGTGCTCAGAAGACATGCACTTTAAAATATGCCTTGCTGTGATGCACACAGAAGAAAGACAACCTGACAGGAACAGTTTTGTAAATCTAAGAAAGCTAAAGAAGGTGAGTTACACTGGTACTGATGATTCATATTTAACCTTTGTGGTTTGCTTACTTTCCATACGCCAGCCTGACTAACCCAAGGGTGCCAAAAATTACCATTGATCAATAGTTTGAAATTGCAGCACTTGAACTTTCACCTTTAATTCTGCTGTGCTGTAGCATGTGTTCAAACATCAGCCTTTTAGAATTATTCATTCTGGCTGCAGATCAGCATTGAAAAGACAGCTGCAGAATGCTAAATACATTTTTTCTAGCATGGAATAGCAAAGACAATTTCAATATAGAAACATGTTAGAGCTTATATATTCTCAGTTTAAGCAGATGGTCTGGGGAGATTTAGTATCCCTGTGCAGTCAATTTAAATTTTCCTTCAATTCTGACATTACAAAACTCTTTTTGAAATGAACATAGTTATGTATATGAGAGGTGGAGTGTGTGTGATTTGATCCAGGGCCTTTTGAAGTTCATGTAAAGATTTCCAGTGACCCCAGTGGGCACTGGAAAGGGGTCACCAGACCATGTTTTCAAAGATTCTTCAAATCTTCAAAGCCTCCAGACTTTTCTCTGCAGTTCTTAA
Source organism: Eurypyga helias (assembly GCF_000690775.1). Classification (NCBI taxonomy): domain Eukaryota; kingdom Metazoa; phylum Chordata; class Aves; order Eurypygiformes; family Eurypygidae; genus Eurypyga; species Eurypyga helias. The sequence goes on from NW_010257262.1 coordinate 30,546, forward strand.
GTGTAATGCTGGGCTTTTGCAAAGGTCTGCAATGTGTGAATAAGATTAGTGAGTAACAAAAGATTTTGAATGGCCAAAACAAAATCTGATTTTCTCAGTGACGAAATGTGGACAACTCTAAAGAACAGACTCCCCATGTAACTTTATATTTCTAACTTGATTGTTATAAGAAGTAATGGATGAAACAGAAGGTGAACAATGCAATAAAAGTGGTGTTCGTATTTTCATCATTTGAGATTTGTAGAAAACTCTTGCTAATTTAAGCAAATTTGGTCACAGCAATACTGATTCTTCAACTTAGCTTTTCCTGTTTAGGGCAGATATTCAGTGTGAGATGTATTTAACTTCAGTTGTATAAAATTTGGCATCTGGTATAAACAATTTAACTTATTTTTTGCTCTCGTCATTCGAAACAGTGATGCATCTCTAACTGTTAATTTACTCCCCCGGTTTTAGACACCTACACATTTTCCCCTCTGGAAATGTTTGACTCTTTCCACTGGCTCTGTAAATTGATTGGAATACAATCTTACACCAAATGACTATTGAATGTATAGAAGAAGCTAAAATGATAACTCATTTGTAATGACACTCCAACTTTCGTATAAGTCTCTATGGTGATGTCAGAAAGAGTTTCTTTAACATTCAAGAAAAATTCAAACTGTATACCTCTATTGCTAGAGAAATACTAGTATCTCTAAATATTTCATTTTACATGAGTGCTTGCTCATTATAAAAAAAAAAAAAAAAAAAAGTTCTCTGCTTTCCTGTGGTGTTTAGTCTTCACATATTGCCCCCAGTCCAACACCAAGACTTTTCTTCGTCTGGTTGGCAGCCTTGTTCATAAAGCAACTTGTTTAGAGAAATTTGTCACATTAAAAGTAGAGTCCTGTAATTCAAAATTTTGGTGTGGCTTTTTGTTTGTTTGTTTCTGTTTTTTTGGTGGTGGGTGTGGTGTTTGGTTTATGTGGGGTTTTTTTGTTTGTTTGTTTGTTAATTTTAGTTGCATCATTGCAATGTAATGAGCAAAAAGCCAGATAGTACAGAGCAAAGCAGTGAATACTAGCCAGAACAAGAACTCAGGGGAAAAAGTCTTCAACAGTGCCAATCACAGGAGTCATTACTGCAGTCCTACCCTAGCCTGCAGCTTTGCAGTGCTAACTGCTAATAGATGTTGGCTTGCATCTGAAATACCAGCAACTGGAAAGTTCCTATTTCAAAGAAAATGGAATTTCTCCAATAAGACTAGTTATACAGACTTGATCATAAGTTCAACAGTGCTACTACTGGCTTTCTGAAAGAAAATGCAAATAGTAATGAGTATTTGAAGCTTACCACATGTCTTTCAGTGTTTATGCTAAAATATATAAATAAAAAGTGCATAATAGGATAAAACTTAATATTACATATTTCATCAAACCGCCTGTCCTAGTCACTTCACTAGAAGTAGTTTAGAAGTAGCTCTTGATAACTCTCTTTTCACTACCATCCTAATAAAGAGCCAAAGTGAATTATATTAAAGAAGGGCATGGAAAGAAAAAAAAAAAAGTATATATATGAGGTATATGTAGCTTTTTGTGTATTTGTGGATAACATTTTTTCAGGTATGCAATCAATTCGATGTCAGGTTAACTTTCCATTCTATTCTATCAAGTAATTTTTTTCCTCTTTCTTTCTTCAAGAAAAAGCAATTGGCACAGCAATTAATTCCGAATACTGTAGTACAACTGACAATCAGAAATGCTGTCTGTGATGTTTTATGATAAAAAGATAAAAGTTTTTGTTCATCTGCTAATGTAATCCTATGCTTATTTATTAGTGTAAGTGTTTGCATTCCTACCTGATGTTATTTCTATACCTGGACACCATGCACCGCATTTTGAGTAAGCATTAATGGCAAGAAAATGGTATTCACATCCTGTGTCTGATATCTAGAAATATTGCCCTACTCAGAAATCTAGGCTAATAATAATTTGTATGAAACATTTGGAAATGTTTTATTTCTATAATAACCATATGTGGATACCATGTTTGGTTCAGTTAATTTGAGGAAGGAAGTAGTAACGGTGATGTATGCCTGCCTGTTATGAGCCAACGAGCTTTCCTAGTGTCAGTAAGGAAACAGAGAGAAAGAGAATGAGTGAATGGGATCTCCAGCATTGCCCTGGCTGTGGTAGCTATGCTAGAAGATGCTGAAGATGACCCTGTCTGTGGCTCAGGTGCCCAAGGAGCCTACCTGGCTGTCATAGACTAAGTACTTAACTTTTAGACAGCTAAACATGAAAGACACCTCCCTCTGAACAGGTAACTCGCTGGTTGAGACTGAAGGAAGGAGTGGGTGATGTCAGTCTGTGCTTGAGAGGGAACACACCTCTCCAGAAGCATTTCTTGTCTGTGCGAGGACAGCCAAGTGTGTCTGTCTGCAGCCACATAAATGGGAGACCATAAAGCCAAAGTTAAGTCTACAAAGTGTTAGCGTTTTCTCCCAGGAAAGCTCTAGAGACTCTGGGAACCTGCTGAAGTCTTGGGGGTCTGTGTTAATTAGTTTCCACTGAGGCTTGTCTGCCACTCCAGATCTTGTGTTACTATGGTCTTCTATAATTTATCAATGTAAGTACTTAATTACTGATGTCAAAAGGAGCCAAAATAAAACTACTGCTACAGAAAATTTTCAGCATACTGTTTCTCAGTACTTGTTTGAGACTAATGTAATTTTATATTATTCTCATAAAGAACTCCTTTGATATATTCTTTGCAATATGTATTTTGCACTATTTATAGATCACACTATTATATAGTGTATTTTTATATAACTATATGCCAGTTATATAGTTGTATATATATTATTGTCAATAATTGTAAAGAATTTTTGGCTATACTATCATATAGTACAGTATTTTATCAATGGCATGTACTTATACATGTGGTGAAATAACTTATGTTCTCTTGATTACTCTCAGATCTTCAAAACTGTCAAGAAAAAAAGTCTTCAGGAATAATTCTATCAGGGTCTAGTTTCCTGACTGAATGTGACTTTCATGGTATTTTGTATCTCACAGCAGTCATAACCAGACGAAACAACTTAACTACTCTGAACTTTAAGAATAGTTTGCACTGAATTATTGCTAAGTGAAGAAAGATGGTGAAATATGTATAAAAAACTATATTATTTGTTGCTATATTTCATTTGTGTTCCACAAAGAAAGAAAATCACAAGAAATGTTGTGGGCTAGCTTTGCTCTGTTACTCTCTCTATTTCACAATGTTCTTCTCAGGAACCCTCCTACACCTTGTGTCTTTAAATTTTGCTGTCTTTCATTCTGTGGGATTTCAGGAAGTGCTTTCAGAGACTAACATTTGGGCATCTGTGTATGATTCACTATACTAAGTTTCTGAGAATCTAAAAATGGCAAATACCATATTGGCATTTCCATGTCAGTAAATAACACTCAGAAAACAGCAGAGGATTCACCCATTTAGAGATAATTAGCAGGAAACATCAGAATCTCTTCATTATTGTTGTCTCCTGTGCTAAATTGTAAAAGCAAAGAAGTGAAATAAATCTTTACAATGATCCCAGCTGGAGGCCCAGCTCATAGCGATGGTGTATTTCCCCCTCTTTAGACCCCTGTCTGGGTGATTTCTTTAACCTGCTGTGTATGTCACTGTGTTAGCCAATCACCTTTTTGTAGAATTAAGGCAAGGGTAAACCTGATCATGATGATGGGTATAATCACAGGAAAAAAAGTCAAGCAACCTTGCACTTAACTTATCAAATAACAAACTTCAGAGGCAAAGGTGAAGTCCATGGACTGAATAATCATGGAATATTTCCTATTCATCCCATTTTATAGGATAATAGTCTAGACACCTAAATATAAATGTTGAGATGTGTCATTAAATCTATGTTATTAGAATTTAATAGGTCTGCATTGTGGAAGTGCATTCTATATTTGGACTTTGGTATCTTTCTTGTATTTTCCTCTATATATTTTATCCCTTCAAATATGTATTTTTTTACCTACTAATAACATGCATTAAACATATATAAAATTTTTCAGAATGAATCTTCTTTATCAACTTATGCAAAACAATGCTGCTATTTAGAATCATAGAATGCTTTGGGTTGGAAAAGACCTTAAAGATAATCTTGTTCCAACCCCCCTGTCATGGGTAGAGACACCTTCCACTAGACCAGGTTGCTCAAAGGCTCATCCAGCCTGGCCTTGAAGACAGCCAGGAACACCAGACACTGGCTGGTAAGTAAAAAGCAGTATATTAACAGTACATATGAAACCTTTTGGGTTCTTTAAGAGCCCTTGTTGCTTGAGTTTCAGTCTAGCTTATACGGTGGAAACTCATCCTAAAATTCATTTGGATTATCCATTTTTGATGCTTATCACTGATGTGGTTACTGCATGTTTGGGTGAGGTGAAGAAGATCTGCAGCTCTAGGTTTGTAAAAGCAGTGGCCAGTGGCTAATGCTGCGATCAAATAAATTTACACACACACACACAAATCCTACCCCACTTTCAAACCCACCTACTGTTTCCTGAATACTTTTTATTGAAATATAAAAACAATTAACAATGCTTGGCATGCCTAGATTCCCAGGCCTCTCTTTATCTTGGATAGAGAGATTTGGATAGAACTTAATATCTACAGGGTCCTGCCAATTCTAGGATGTGCATGGCATAATAATGAAAAAAGTTGTTCAGTTTTATTTCCGAAAGAATTGTTAACACAACATACATTCCAGTGTTCCTCCTTCCCAGATAATGTTTAAAATGTTTTTTAGACATTTGACATGCCAGTTCCACATTCCAGAGAAGGGCATGCTCAGGTTGGAGGAAACCAGCTGTGAAAATCCTAAACCTAATGACTTGTATAATTTTTCTGGAAGTGTTGCTTAGGATGTTCTTTACTGGACTATGTTGTTGGTGCTGCTTATTAGACTCAAATTAGTCTTTTTTTTTTTTTAATTAGGAAGTCTAATAGACATTCCAAAAGGCCATTTCACTGATTCATCAAACATACAGAAAACCTACAATTCATATGTGACGTCTTTGTCTTCACTGTGACACGTTCAGTCATATTTTGTTCTCTTTTCTGATCTCTTTAATCTTTTTTCAGACTTACTAGCTAATAATTTTCTGTTTGCAGATGTAGAGTCACTTTATCTGTTGCACCTGACTTCTCCAAACCAGGCTGCCTCCCAGTCTTATCATGTTCTGGGGTGCTGCCAACTGTCCTCTCCAGGCCTCGCTTTTAAGGGAGCGGCAAAAGCCAATGCTGAAACACTGATGGGAGAACCTTTCTGACAAAGTGAAGCACCAGCTGTTGCATTACTCCACTGGGTTTTTTTAAAAGGTTACCTTTGCTGGAGGGCTTAGAAGCTCAGTAGAAAATATTGAAAACGGTGATGATTCTGTCAGAGTCTGTCTGGGGTAAGGCAGTAGTGAGAACAGTTTTTTCTTCCATATTTTACCTACCCCAGTGGCAATACTCCTTCTGACCTAATCAAATCCAGAACTCACACTAAATCACTCTATAAAGAGCATGGTTTAAGGAAAATTTTCAAGCTAGAAACTCCTAAGCTATTGTATAATATTTACAAATCATGAGCATGTTCACTATTGTAAGCGAGAAAAAAAAAAGGCATGTGGAAATATGTCACAAGTACTTGCAATTGTTAATTTAGATGTCATTAATCTGCAATACATTCTCTTGCCTGTAGTGCAAGGTCTTGACATTTTAATGTATGAAACCATTAGTTTGGCATGTGAATTTAATGCATCTATCTGCAGCTGTCTCCTTTCTTAAAACACTCAGTGGTAGGATATTATGGCAGCATTCTTACAAGTCTTACCAAAGAATGCCACGAAGACAGAGAGTTTTCAGTGCATAGAAGTTCCCATTCCCCTCTGACAGAGGAAAAGAAATTTTTTAAAGTTTTAATTATGTCTGGAGACATAGCTTCAATTTATTCTTGTTCCTATTATTAGCTATTCTAGAATTTTTTTTATTTCCTTTCACAATTTCATTCTGGTTTTGTTTATAGATTTGGTTTTTTAACAGTGGAAAATATGGCCAGATTAGATGTTCTAGATGCAGATTTAAGTCTATTCAGCACACTTCAGATTCACAAACTTTGTTTTATTTCTATCAAAGTGTAGTTATGCATATGAGAGGCTAATCTGTCCATGGTTCTACTCATGATTGCCTCTAGGAAACTCCCTTTACTGGAATGAATAGATTTCAAGCAGTGAGAAATTCAAAGCTTGTTGCCTAGATGGCATTCCTATTATGTCAAAAGCCCAAATACACTTGCCAGCTGATGTGATAAGGAAAGACTGTAGTAAAAATGTTCACAGCCCACAAGAATATGAACTATTTCCATGCATGTGGTTGCTCGGTGCTGAAGCCCTTCCTAGGTTCCTAGCTGTTGAAAGGAATGGTTTGATTCTGTCCATTTACCCTGCAGGAAAAAGCTGCAGTTTATATAGAAAATCCTTTCTTTGTTTCTCTATTTATTTATCAATCTAGAGTGAGAGTTTCTACACCTTCAACTTCTCTCTCACTATGTTCACAGAAATGAAACAAAAGAAACAGCAACCAATAAGTACAGTTCTCTAGAGATGTGTTTAAGGGCTTACACTGGTAAATATACATGTCAACATGCTACCACTGGTAGGAGTTTATATAGAAAATCCTTTCTTTGTTTCTCTATTTATTTATCAATCTAGAGTGAGAGTTTCTACACCTTCAACTTCTCTCTCACTATGTTCACAGAAATGAAACAAAAGAAACAGCAACCAATAAGTACAGTTCTCTAGAGATGTGTTTAAGGGCTTACACTGGTAAATATACATGTCAACATGCTACCACTGGTAGGCCTGGGAGTCATCAGGGCAAGGTCCCTGGTGTTACAGTTGACCTATTCACATGTAGCAAATCCAGCCTCTGCAGGACTTCTGCAAATCCAGTATAGAGTTGCTCAGAACTTACCTACCTTGGCAATTTCTTTAACAATTTGGTAACTTATCTCCCACTCTGGCAGGAGAAAAGGTTTTCACAAGAAGTGTCAATCCCCACCACTGTTTAAGAAAGTTGTCAGGTTTTCATATGAACTCTATGCATTCCAATTCAGCTTTTCCAGCAGAAGTGGTCCAATGTGAGTCTAGCTTTGCTCTGTGGTCTGTGATGGCATGAAATGTAGGCATTTCTCTGGTGCAAACCCTAGAAGTTGTGAGATTCCTTAGCAGTGGGGAAAAAGGACAGGACTGTGAGATAATTTAAAAGCTTAATTTGAAATACCAGAAGCTCAAGTAGTTATTTCTCCTTGGGATCTTCTTCATGTATGTTCCACTAACGGTGGTACTTAGCCCATGACTTAATTTAATAAAGTCCCAGAAATCCAAGAGTGTAACAAATATTTGCTGTTGTTGCCAAAAGAGAGCCATGACGTGTCTTGATGTCCATACCAGGTACTCCTGCTGCTAGTTGTGCCTGGCTCTGTACATTTCACTTAACATGGTTTTCAAGGAAGCCACTGAAACGTCATTGCTCAAGAACTTGCCTGATTAAATTCCCATGGAATGTGGTAGGAATACTGAGTCTACAGTAGCTCATTTGTGAAATCTTGTAATACTGAAATAAATTCAGTTTGGAGTCAAATAACATGACCTTTTACCTCTGTTTTCTTCCTGAACTTCCTGACATATTTCTGACAAAGTCTTTTCAATAGGTGTAGATTTGGAATAATAGTTCAATGACCCAGATTTCACAGTAGTCTACATCATGTGACAATAAATCTCTTCTGCTTTGTTAGTGAATATTATTACAGGCATTAAAAGGGAGTTTTGAGGTACAGGTTAGAAATGAAATGCATGAAAAGGGGAAAAAAAAATTTATTCCCCCAGTTTTGTGGTTATAATGCTTAAATCCCAAGGAAGTAAAAGTTTTTTGTTGGTGGATAAGTGCACTGACATTCTTTAAGAATCTTACCTTTGTTGAATAACAGAAAAGATATTTTCCTTAAATCGGAAGGTGATTCAATGGATGTTAATAAAGTCTGTCCATGGCAAGTACAGATTTATTTATTTATTTATTTTAAGGATAACCTCTGTGTTTCAAGTTGGTTATCCCAGTTAGGAAAGATTTTCTGTTTGGAACTGCATAATTGTTTTATCTGATTTTTGTATTATGAGCCTAAACTTTAAATACTTCAGATTCATGCACTGATGGACATTCAAAGTTTATGTGAAAGAATGCAAGCACTCTCAAAGAGGCAGACTTTGGTTTTGGTTATTGTGTTTGCAGAATATTCTCAATTGAATATTTGAGAACTGAGAATGTCAACATACTTAAGTGATGGTGTGAATATCACTTAGAATTTTCTAGTTACTTTGTGAAGATTTGAAAAATAATGAGAAAAGTACATCAAAGAGTACAGAAAATCAGGAACATATTTGACAGGAAGTGTTTTCTTTACTTCTGTACAGAAATTGCAGTAGTTCTGCTGTCTTTCATTGTAAATATGAATTTTTTGTGAATTTTATTAAGAATGTTTAAAAATACTGGAAACAATATATATTCATTAGAATAGCCTGAAATCAGATACAGAAGTTATAATGGTGACCATGTGAAGCTGGATCAGGTAAACGATTGCCTGACAGTCTCATGGAATATTGTTAGGGTAGTCTAAAACTGAAATGAAATGTGTTTGTAGAAGTATAGGGAAGAACTGGAAATAACAGGATGCTCCTTGCTATGTGATTCCTGATAAGGGTGAAATATATTGTATATTTGATACAAAATGATATATGTTCTACATCGAGGTTATTGTGATTTCTTGGGTGCTCAGAAAATGTATCCAAAAGATAATAGCATAACACGGACTTGTGTCCATTTTATGTAATATCTATACATTTCTAAAGATCTGCTGCTAACAAGTTCTTAACAACACAAACTGCTGCTGATTTCAGACTGAGCAAACCTGGTTTTTTATGAACTTTTAGGAGCCTGGAGCATGGATTTTTCTTTTCCCCCCTGGCATTCCAAATGACTAGATATCTAGCTGGCTTATAAATCAACTGTTTCAAACTGTGCTTGCAAAGAAACATGTATCACAAGTTGTGTCTCAGAGATCAAATACATAATGATTCCCTGAAAGCCTAAGAAATCTTTCAGGGAATTTTGGAGATGTTATCAAGAAACAAATAAGATATTTCATCACTATGTACCATCATGTCCAATGCTCTAATGCCTACAGAAAACCTGTGAATCAGATGAATCTTCAGGATATAATGTACAAGATCAAGTATCTATGAACAAATAGCAACCCCTCCCCCCAAGAAACCCCAAATTACCCCCAAACAAACAAACAAAAAACTCCCAAACAAAACAGAAAAACAAAAAGGTGTAACTGTGCATACATCAATAGGATATGAAAGACAAGGATGACCAGTATTCTGTTGCCACTGTAAAATTGCCATGAAAGAGGGAAATACTAGTGTGGGGAGTTACGAACAAAACATTTCTTGGTGAAAGAAAACATTCGTGCTATTGCAGGAAGGAGTCGTAAGAGCTCACGTGAGATATTGTTTACATGACAAGTAGTAAATGTTAAAAAAAGAGAAAGTCAACCTTGGGCACGTGTGCAAAACTAATTTTAGGAAGACCATTATAGGATGCTCTCTCAAATGGGATTGAAAACTCATTTGATGCAGCAAAATGAAAATGAACAGGATTGTAACTGCATACAGATACAAAGATACAGAAGAGCTCAGCACTGAGGAACAATAGTGGTATGAAAAAAATACAAGCTGGAGATAAGTTCATTTAACATGCAAATAAACTTATGGACACTAATCTTCAGAGGGTTTTAGAAGAAGGTTGACTGGTTTTAAAATGACACTTTTTTAGTGTATGGAAGAAATTTTATCATGTGAATGGAAGGGACTGTATCTGATGATCTGTAAGGTTGCTTTTGTACTGTATTCCTAATAAAGACCTAGCAGTTAGTTCTTTGAGGTATGGTTGAGGTGTAGAATTCCCATACCATTTCAGAAGAGGCAATCTGGTAATAATTATGATTTTTGACTTTCAGCTTTTTTTTCCACTTCTTCTTTTTAAAGGTCCTTAAACATTCCCAGAAATGTCAATATCAAACATTAAAATGTCATGGCGTATATAGTTTACCAAGCATTGATACTGGTAAAATTTTATAAGCAAACACTAGTTTATTTAAGGCACATTAGAATTAGATTCTGACAAGAGTTCTCTTCAATTACTTTTATTTCTGTTCCAGATATAATTCCAGCAGTTTAGTTGCAACTTCCCACGCCACCTCTGTGATCCTCCTTCAGAACTCATACAGCACTTTCTGTATCACTCCGAACATCAGTGCTTAGGAGAGCAGGTCTGACAGCTGCAGAGGTAATAAAGCTTGGCCAGATGTTTAGCCAACTTTTATAAAGTTTGATAAAGTCTCTGTAAAGAGTCAATCTCCAATCAATCTTCTGCTCTACCTGAGCTAATTTTGGAACTCATAGCTAGTGATTTCAGAATGCTTCCAAGAGAGGGGAGCTGTGACTTCATACAAATTTTTTTGTGCAAAGGCAGTAGTAACAAGAAAGTGGTTTGTTCAGCTTTAAACAGCAGATCTATAGCAAAACTGTGAATAGTTACCAGGAGTGCTAGTCTGGCACTCCAGTCTTCAGACTGCACTTTCTTTAACAGTTTGAGTTCATACATTATTTATACTTATCCACAAAATAACAGTATTCTGCAATACTGAAGAATGAAATTAGGCAACTTCTTGCATTTTGAAAATGTTATTTTGAAGGGGCAAGCATTTTTCTAGAGCCTGGAGATATTTTCCTAGCCTTAACTACTAAAACAAGTTAGTACACAGCTACACTAAAGTGCAAAAGGGCAGACTAGACTACAAAATCTTTCAAACTCAAATTTGCAACATCTAAATTGCAGTATGTTAATTTTCTTTCAGCAAGTGGTAAATGCATGAAAAAGTAGAAGCTTAATGTTTCAGTGAAATAAAAGAATAATGGTAAAAATAGTGTAAATAATATAACACCATCAGTAAATCTTTTGAGATAATCATAACAATACTAATGGAATAAGAAGGATTTGATATGTCTCCTATGAACTCATATTTAGATGGTGTTTCAGTAGTGCCCTTGAAGTTACCAGAAGTGCCTTAGGGAAATAAAATGGGCTAAATAACCACTCAAGATTTTTTCAGTTACATCATAACACAACATTATAACATGTATATATTCATTACATGTTCCTTGCAATAAATAGTACTGTATGTCACTAAGGAGGAAAATTTTGAAGTTTCAAATTAAATGTTTTGTCTGATTTAATATCTCATGTTTTCAGGAATTTTATTTTTCTTAGCAACTGAAGAAAAACTTTGCTTATATTTCAGAATGGGAATGACCTAAAAATATGTGAGCTTTCTAAACAACAAAAATCCAGTTTTTCTCTAAACTCACTATTCAGTTATGGAATTGTATTCTGTCTTTTTCCACTGGAAGATAATATACAGTTCAGGAGAAACAGAGAAATATTTAAATAGCTGAACTGAAAAATATATCAAGCAATTATTGCCAAAGCTGCTTACAAGCTGCAAAATTAAAGAGATATTTTGAAATGTTAGTAACCTTACAGAAACCATGGAAGTGTCCAGATATATTTTTGTCTAGGTTCCTTTTTCATAACCACAACAACAAAATTAAATTGACCTTGACAGGAACTGAGCATTAAAAATATTAACAGAGGTCACAGTATTCTGGGTAAAGAAAAAATATCACTGGTTCTCCCACTGCCATTTTTTATTTTGTTTCACTCCATTTCATTGTAGAGTGTTTAAAAGGAGACGCTTCTATATTGTAAGGGAAAACAGGGGTTTATAGCTTACTTTTACACTATTAAGATCTAACCTATCACTCGTTCAGTCGATTGTATTTGACAAACAGCTTCTTAAACTTGAAATTTGTCATGTGGTGACAGATAACTCTGCCTGTTTGTGCAATTTCCTTCTTTTCAGAGGCTTCACTATGAAGTGTCTCATTATTAATCACCAGCTTCATATATGATTTATTGTACCATATAGACTTGGGAAAAAAACAAAACAAAATAAAACAAAACACCCAAACAACCAAACCTGTGAAAAGCCACAAGATAAAAGGAAAAAAAAGATGTTATATCATCACCTTGAAATGGCGGCAAACATTATTTCCTGAAGACACAGAGAAATAGCAGTTGGTAGAAGCTGAAGTATATGAGAAATAGCATACCTACTTTTCTCATCTGTTGGTTCGTGCTCTTGTAAAAAATGTGGAGATAGTGCAAACCATACATTAGGTACATTTAAAGGACCATAAAATAACAACGTGAAAATACTACAATTTTTGTGGAAAATAATTCTGGATTCCTGTGGTGAAACAATTAATTGTTAGTGGTGAATTTAGAACTAAGGAACACATATGTGTTTGGGTTTGTGGAGTTCTTTCTTTAGAGCTGTGTCCCAGAGTCCCAAAATGACCTTGCAGGAAATCTGCCCCAAATACACAGTGCCCATTGTCACCCCTCCAGTGGGCCTCAGTATTGCTTTAATCAGGCCATCCAGCAGTGAGAATAATCTCTGTGGCCATTTAATTTTTTCTGAATTTGCTAGTAATATCATCACAGAAACTGGCTGTAATCATCTTTCTTACCCTTCTACTTTGCCGAGCAAAAATGTGTTTGTGCACTTTACTGTCCATGTGCATTTAAAAAACAGTACAATCTATGAAAAATAGATTTTTGCATCCCTTCTCTTCTGGCATGACTGGCCAAACAGAGACATAGAGGAAAAGCTTTATGCAGGGAAAATACTAAAGCCTGAAATAGTTCTGTTACCTGTTTTGCTTTACATAACATCTTACTTGATGTTTTATATAATTTTGATAAGGATGGCTTTGAAAGACTTTTAGATTTAAAAAGGCAGTAGTAATAATGCAAAAGTTTACTTCTTGCTTTGGACATAATTGACAACATAAACCATTTATTGTATTCCAAAAGATTTTAAATTATTAGTGTGAATGTCACTCCTCCGGTAAATGAAGATATGCAACAAGTTCATGTGAAATATATTAAAAAAATTATTTTTCCTATCAATATATCTACAAGGAATAGCTTTGCAGTTGTGACATTATTAAATCATTCTTTCTCTACTGTGACTTTAGGGATGATTAGCTGAGAGTTGTTTGAAATTTTACGTACAGATTGAGGGAGGGACAATAGAGATACATCAGAGCATATAAATTTGCATGGAGGCAGCAGGCAGTTGTGTTGGGAGGCCAGTCAGCCTGCACATTCCTCAGAGAGTTACAGGGTCCCAGGATAGTTATCTGAAACAACCCTGAAAGGTTAAATTACAGAGAAATTTCCTATGCCAAACCTCAAAGTTAATCTACAAACTTGTTCAATTGTTTCATTCTCATCAGGTAAAATGAAATTTATTAGGCTGCCAGGTGATAAAAATTGAGTTAACAATCTGAGGTCTTAGCAGTGGTCCAATGGGCTTAATTAGTTTGAGGCCACAAATAAATACACTTTCCAGAAACCTCTAAACTGAGGCAGAGAGGAGAGGCTGGACAGGTGGGCCACTGACAACCTCATGAAGTTCGACAAAGCCAAGTGCAAGGTCCTGCACCTGGGTCGGGGCAATCCCAAACATAAGCACAGGCTATGCGGAGAATGGATAGAAAGCAGCTCTGAGGAGAAGGACTTGGGGGTACTGGTGGATGAAAAGCTGAACATGAGCCAGGCGGGCAGCACAGAACCCCAGCCGTATCCTGGGCTGTATCCAGAGAAGTGTGGCCAGCAGGTTGAGGGAGGTGATTCTGCCCCTGTACTCTGCTCTTGTGACCCCACCTGGAGTATTGCATGCACCTTTGTAGTCCCCAGCATAAGAAAGATATTGACCAGTTGGAACGTGCCTAGAGGAGGCCACGAAGATGCTCAGAGGCCTGGAGCACCTCTGCTATGGGGAAAGGCTGCGAGAATTGGGCTTGTTCAGCCTGGAGAAGAGAAGGCTCTGGGGACACCTTATTGCACACTTCCAATACCTGAAGGGGCCTAGAAGGAAGCTGGGGAGGAGGGGGACACGACTTTTTACAAGGGCCTGTAGTGACAGGAAAAGGGGTAGTGGGTTTAAATTGAAAGAGGGTAGATTTAGATTAGATATCAGGAAGAAGCTGTTTATGGAGCAGGTAGTGAAGCACTGGAACAGGCTGCCCAGAGAAGCTGTGGATGCCCCATCCCTGGATGTCTTCAAGGCCAGGCTGGATGTGGCTTTAAGCAACCTGGTCTAGTGGAAGGTGTCCCTGCCCATGGCATGGAAGTTGGAACTAGATGGTCTTTAAGGTCCCTTCCAACCTAAACCATTCTGGGATTCTATGATATCTTAGTCACTAAAAATTAATAGAGGAGCATTGTCATTATAATTGCATATATCCCCATAGGTGAATTGCCCTGATAATTCCAGATTTGACACTGACTTGGCACTGGCTGCACATGGATAACACACATTTACAAAAAGTTTCAATAGCATAAACTCTCATAATGCAGTAGTGAATTACCCCTGCTGTAAGGCTTTGGCTTTAGAAAAAGTAGAAAACATAGATACACATCATTTCACGTGAAGAGATATATGAACAAAATCTTGAATTATTCCTATTTTTATCACAATGTTGCTTAGTTATTGAAATAATAGCTTGCTGTTTTCCAGTCTAGATGTTTACCAAGAAAATGAAGGATTTTTATGACTCATTATAAAGGGTTTCAAAATCTCCACTGCCATACACAATGAAAGGCATAGAGTTGGGTAAAACATCACTATTAGGACCTTGTTTGTTTTTCAAATATGTGGCATTAATTGGAATGTAGGATACAGGACAAAGACTCTTTGTTCAGGCTTTTTATATCAACTTCTTCAGTGGTTACAAGACATCTGACTATACTAGTTAATCTGTTTGCCAACTTGAGAAGCTTTTTTGGATTTACAAAAGGTAGCATGACAGGACATGTCTGTACAGCTGATCTAAGCTCTGGAGAGCATTACATTCTTTTGCAGCTTGTATAACTTTTCTGATCTGATACAGTGCGATTCTGAAGGGTGAACAAGAAGTATAAGATCTTTCACAATGCAACGTCTGTTCAAATTCAGTACACATGGTCAGCTAGTACCCATGTGCTTGAAAATGATTCTCCCTTTCTGCCACAGTACAACCACCATGTTATGAGACATGCTGCTCATAATTTTTGTATTTTCTGATACTACCTCCAAGGGATACAAGCCCTCTAAAAAGAGGCAGATGGGATGAAGAACACAAGAACTAGTGAACAAAAGTTCATAAAATCATCCTGCCTGCTTCTTTATATGTTTGTCTGTGAAATGTGCATTCTGCAACTTAGAAAAGCCAGTGATTGAGCCACTGCTCTGACTTTTTTTTTTTTTTAATATATATATTCTTTCTTCTCCAGATTCACAAGGCTCTATTGTAGTAAGTAATACACATCTAGCACTATCATCTGTTGGGAATATTCCTTTGTACTGTAAATTTTGCTTTTTTGCTACTCTTCTAACATTAGAACTTTTGGATGATATCATGCTAAATGTTTCTCTAAATACTGAATAATTAAGAGACAGCAGGAAGAAATAAAATTCTTTGGCATGAAATATTTAGTGTCTCTTTTAGGAATGAAATTTAGTGAACAGTCTCTACAGTCACTGGCAATAACCATTCTGCTTCTTAGGTCATCTTCCTAACTCCTCCCAAAGGTAATGTAGGCAATTGTTTGAAGAAATGGACATGGAGAAAACAACACATCCATCACTTGTTCATCTTCAGAAATATCTGATGAAAAAGACTTGAGTGAGTATCAAAAGATACCCAGTGGCTGTTTCCATCATTAAATTATTCCACAATCATTTTTAGTATAGTCATGAGGATTCCATAACATCTCTTTCTATCTGCCCTCTAGATAAATGGATCATAAGGCAATTGTATGAGCTAAACATAAAACTTTAAAGAAGAATAGATACTCTCAAAATCAGGAAGTAATTTATAGTTGTAAGTTTGAGAGGCCAATCTGTTTCAGTGGATTCAGTGGATAACCTGCTAGTTGCAGATTTGGATCAAGTTAAAATCTTAAGACAGACTATTCCTTTGTAAACATGACAACAAATTGCTGAGGTACTTTAAGACACTGAAATCTATTGAACTCTTTCATATTCAGCAGTAGGAGACCTAATTTTTTATTAGCTACTTAAATTCAGTTCCATCCTCAGTCTATACAAATCAAGGTAATATTTATGGCATTAATAATTCCTCATTTTGTATCTTCTCTTCCATTTGTGCCTTTGCTTTATTTCTGTAGTGTTAACCATTTTTAGCCTTTTTGAATCCAGTCCCAGGAATATCTGCTCAGACAGAACTTGGGAAATGTGCAAGATTCATAATTTTTGCCTAGGACAGTGTCCTACCCACAGCATTTCAAAAGAGAATTTGTGTCTTAAACAAGAACTTCTGTAAGGCTAATTCTGACCATATTCCCAGGTAACAAAGTTAATGACACCTAATGACCATTTGGGATAATAACAAGGTTGTATTGATTTTCCAGGCAATATATTTCACATAAATACTTCTCATTATGAGATGACAGTGGACAATTTGTGTAAAGACAGACATTTTATGCATCTTTCTAGTCTCATAATGCTTAAAGTGTTTGTTATTTTTGGAAACTAACTAATGCCATTGGCTATCGCAAAGTGGGTCACAAGTTAATTAACAGTCTGTAGAAATGGCAAATTTAATTAACACTAAGGATGCTTTTTTTCCCCTGCAACTTCAGTTCTGTAGTTAGAGAAATTAATGTATGAAATGCATCTATAGTCCAGAAAAAAAGCAGTGAACCATTGCATACCTTGCTAAAAGGTGGCCTATTAAATAATTTTCAAATTGAAATGGAATTAAGAGACATATTGGACGGAAGATAGATTTCAATGTCAATGTTTTGAAATGCAACTTTAGCGAGTGAGTTCAGTGGTAACTTTAGCCAGCAAGCAGAACTGAATCTGCTTTCCAGAGATTCACAGGCAAGAGAAAAGGTTCCTTACCCTGCATTTTATGTTCTATAATCAGGCTGAAACTTCTTATGTGTTACAATTGGAGACGTTCCTTCTACTGAAAAGAAAAAGAAAAACTGTAGCCTTCTATAGGCTATGTGTATGTGCATGTTTTATTTTGGACTTTTTTAGTACTCTTACAATAAAGGTTATGAGAAATCGGAGTGTCATTTAAATAGTAGTTCATGTAGTGTCTTAAAGGTGCCATTATTTTCAATGATGTCACACATTCAAATTGATGAAGAAGTTTAGATTGATTATTTTAATGCCCTCGGTAAACAAAAATGTGAAACTTCACTTTTATAATTTGAAACTGGGTCTTTCATCTTATGTACCTTTATCAAAAGGACTCTACTACACATAGTCTTGTGCCTATATATTAGTGTTTCATGCATAGTCATATGGAAAGCTAATTCTTTTCTTTGAGACATCTATGTGAGGTGTATGTTGAAAGCTGGCAAAAAAGCTTATTTTTCCTTACTTGTCCTTTTCTTTAGCATTTTAATCTCCCATACATGTGATCAAAACAGCAATTTGAAACCATGCATTAACTGATTTAACATAAAAATTAATAATTTAATGCAGCACTGCATTTCTTGTCAGAGATGTGGCAAAGAGCCTGTTTAGCATAAACACAAGGGAGCTAATAATGCTAATAAAAACAGAAGAATGGGAAGAGTTAAAAATACCTGCTTTACTTTTCTATAAGGCAATATTTGACAGACAGGTATGGGGGTTAACGAATAAGTCTGTATCTTTGGAAAGGTGTAAGAGATGAACAGGAATGGACAACAGGAGGTCAGAGGCTGGATCAACCATGATCTACCATTCATGAATTGGTACTATTCATGAAACAGAGACTTTTGTTCTCATGTTGTTAAGAATCCTGATGTCAATTTTTATGGTAATTTCTTTAGATCTACTTCAGACATTCCAGAGACAGATGCCTCACCTAACAAAGTTAGATCTCAGTTGTGCTCATCACAATGGAAATGAAAATGAGTTCTTGAGGACTGAAAATCTTTCTTCCCTCCTACACAAATCAGGCTCCCTGACCAAAGTAGGTTTGCCTATGGGGCAGAAATAGTCTGTAGGAGAAATACACAATCCCATTCAAATGAGATGACTAAGATCATTACGTACTTGATTCAAATAAATTAATAAAGCATGAAATCTTGATCCAGTTATTATGCATAACAATTTGTCATGCATCAGTTGAATACAACCACCATGTGCAGTTTTAGTTCACTCTCAGTGTGGATTGAAGTGTCTTAATTTAGCTTGCAACCTAAGTAGACTGACAACATTGATTCTACAGCTCCTTAAATGCGTTAACTTACGTTACAGCAGACAAAATGTGTACAAATGAACAGTCAATGCGTATCAGCCAGTTACTGCAGCCACATATATGCTGCAGTAACTTGATCAGGAGTTTAAGCCATGAAATTTGCGAGCAATTCCAAGGGTGAAGGCTGGTGTCAATAGATTGAATGACATGAGTTAAAAGGGGAACTAAAGAAAAAGGATAATGACCTAATGGCAATGTCAGGTCATGAGGCTGAATGAACAAGGTGCTTGGTATTGGAAATAAAGCTTGTGTCAACTCCTGTGTCTTGATAGGAAGAATTGATTGGCAATTAAAGAGGAGTTAAAGGCAGAATTTGAGTTGTAAAAGTCCTGTAAATTGATTATGTTGATTAGGACAAAACATAACTCAAAGTGTTCAATTCTGGCCTAAACTCAAGAATATTGCTGAAGCAAAATGTGACAAACTTTCCATTAATTTCCAGAAGTGCTCTGAGATGATCACCAGGTTATATTCAGAACTTGAAAGAAATGGCTATAGATCTTACCATAACTGTATTTTCCACTGTATCTGGGGAGGGAAAAAAAAAGAAGTTTCAAATATTGCTATTATATCTGCTAGTGAAAACTTCATATTTTTATCCAAAAGAACTGCCTCTGGACACACCTTCAAATAGGAGCTCTGCTGTTCCCCTGAGATGCCTAAAAGGGAATTACAAGCAAGGTACCTTCTTCAAGGTGAGGTGAATTGTTATCAATCTTGCCACCTTGTCAAAGGCACTGAGAATAGCCCACAGAGATGTGCTGGCTATTATTTTTCTGAAGCACTTCTACTTGGAATGAAATTTGTTTGTGAAGTACAAACAAATGTGTCCATGCACAAGTAACCATACTTCCCTACAAGAGCTATTAGCTATCTCTACTTCAGGCTACAGGATTTCTCTTCTTAATATTGTATTGTGGTATTTTATTCCCTGTGTGTTGATAGTTCTCATAGGCTTAAGCCAGAAATGAACACAGTTGTATAAGGAAAGATAATTATCATAATCATTTACCATTTATCTGTTTTCTGTGACTGTGGCCAGCTGATATGTTACATATTACAGTTTTCCAGATGTTCTGCCAGTTGTTCTGTCAGGAATTAGCTGACAAAGCCTTCTGCAACATTAGATGCAGAAATATGAAATACATTAAACAGTTTGTACAGCTTTCAAGCTATGTCTCATGTGGGTTTTCAACTGATCTCTAACAAGTACAGTAAAAACTTAAAAATACATATTACTTGATGGTTGAGAATGACTTGAAGACACTTCTGTTGTATTTAAAAAATAATGATAATGGCAATGTGTAATTAATTATTATTATTATTTTTAATCTTTTTCCACTGTTTTCTTATTTGAATAGAAATTGAAAATCAGGGAGGTTTAGATTAGATGTCAGGAAGAAATTCTTCACAGAGAGGGTGGTGAGGCACTGGAACAGGTTGCCCAGAGATGTTGTGGATGCCCCATCCCTGGATGTCTTCATGGCCAGGCTGGATGTGGCTTTGAGCAACCTGGTCTAGTGGAAGGTGCCAAGGTGTCCCTGCCCATGGCAGGGGTGTTGGAACTAGATGATCTTTAAGGTCCTTTCCAACCCTAACCATTCTATGATTCTATGATATGATTCTACTATGAAATGGTAGGTTCTCTGAAAGGAAGAAAGCATTGTACTCTTGTTTCAGCACTCCAGGAAACATACTCCAAGTAAAGAATATAAAGCCATAGGCTCAGTGTAGAAGGTTATTAGTTACAAGTTTTGATATATTTTCAAAAAGTGGGTGCAAGGTCTCTTGGGATTCCTTTGTTTCCTGAAGTCTCAGTAGTGTAACTGAGTGATAATTACAGTCTCTCTGGCCTCATTCACTCTCAAATAGCAAACTGTGTATTTCAGAAGTGAATACTGCGGTACTTCCTGTTAGCCCAAAATCTATCTTGTGGAAGCCTCTCATAGGCATTCTGAGGTTAAGAAGTGGAGGTAGGTATGTTGTTGGGAATAGGCAATACAGGTTGCAATACCAATAGGACACTCATGGTTCTTTCATTCTGAAATAAGATGAATGGGAACTCCTAAATATTTGAGTGAATCCCTTTCTGAGTTTGGTGGGGTTTTTTTGGTTTGCTTGGGGTTTTGTTGTTGTTGTTGTTGTTTTTAAAGGAGCCTACACACAGAAAGCTGTGTCCCTTCCAATGGAAAAAAAAAACCCCAAAACCCAAACACACACACACACACAAACCCAAACGACAACAAACAACTAAAAACCACCAAATCAAAAAACATTTTAAGTAATCATCAGTTCATATAAATCAGGTCAGTCAATGGCTAGTTTCTAGAGCTGGGTGACACGAAGAAGACCAGAGAACTAGCATCTCACAGGCCCCAATTCCCTGCATTTTCCTGCTCCCCTACAATGCTCCTAGGACCTTCAGGTCTCTCCTGCACTTATCCACTACCAGATTTGCAAATGGTAGGAGATTCTGTGTCAGGTGTCACTGATGCAGAGTTACACATGCTAATACTCTAGCTGCGATGGGATTGAACTCAGATTGATGCCATGGGAACTTATTTTAGAACATGAAGACACTGAAAGGAATTACAGGTTACAATAGTTTTTATTTGAACACAATCTCTACAAGAAACTCTTTTGAATAACTTAAAGGCTGTGATAAGGTAGAAAAGCTTTGAAAAAAAATCCTCCCGTCTCCTACCATGTCCTTGAAAAGTTCTTAAAAATGGGTGCAACTGTGTTGCAGTCACATATGGATTCGTAAAAAATCACCTCTTTACTGCTTGTGTTAGAATCATAGAATCATA
>NW_010257263.1:0-1688 GCF_000690775.1 Eurypyga helias
TGAGGAATTCCACTCATCACTGGTCCCCAGTCAGACATTGAGCCATTAATCACAACTCTCTGAGTGCAACCATCCAGCCAGTTTTTTTATCCACCGAGCAGTCCATCTGTCAAATCCATGCTTCTCCAATTTAGAGACAAGGACGTTGTGTGGGACAGTGTCAAACGCTTTGCACAAATCATGCCATGGTTTAATGCTGCCATACTGGACATGGAGGAACTCCAGTATGAGCTGGAGTCAAAGTGACTGGTCTGTGGATAATTCCATGCTACAGCAGGTACACCCCTGTGAAGGTACTGCGGCCTGTAGATAAGTCGATACCATAGCAGGTATGCCCCCAAAGATACTGCATCCCATGGAGGATCCATCCTGGAGCAGGTGTAATGGATGGAGTTCATTGCAATGTTAGACTCTTTAGCCTGATCCAATAGAACCAGGGGTGGAGTTTTTAATGGATATATGTTTAAAATGTTGTGACCCATGATTTGAGTTGTATGCTATAAGAAGTATTATAACAGGAACTACTCAAACTAACGGTGGATGAGCTTTGCAAGAAGCTGGGCAAGTGTAGCAGTGACCCAAACCAGCTGGCTTTGGTGCCAAATAACTCCACACAAGACACCAGCTGTCCTGTACTGAGTGACCACCATAACAGATAGAGCCCAAGTCACAGACTAAATGAACTCAATGGACATTTTATGGTCACTTCAGGCAGGGGCATAGACTAAGAAAATTATAACTGTGTGTATACTAAAGGATGAGAAGGGAGTGATGGTGGTTAATGAGGGTTTACTGGATAGTGTAGGACCCAAGCATGATGCAAATAGTATGGAATAAGGGTGTGACTAAAACAGTGTTGATAACACACCCATGTTTTGGCTGAACAGTGTTGAGGGTTTTTTCTCTCCCCATTCTGCCATTCCCTCCCTTTCCCCCTGGCAAGTAGGCTGGAGTTAGGCAAGAAGTTCGGAGGGGTCACAGCTGGGATATGTGACCCCAACTGACCAAATGGATATTCCACACCATATGGCATTATGCTCAGCAATAAAACTGCAGGGAAAGAAGGATGAAGGGGGAATATTTGGAGTTATTGCATTTGTCTTCCCAAGTAACTGTTATGCGTGATGGAGCCCTGCTTTCCTGAAGATGAACACCTGCCTGCTGATGGGAAGTAGTGAATGAGTTCCTTGTTTTGCTTTACTTGCATATCCAGCTTTTGATTTGCCTATTAAACTGTCTTTATGTCAGCCCATGAGTTTTTCTTGATTTTGCCCTTCTGATTCAATCCCTTATCCTGTTGAAGGGAAGTGAGCAAGTGACTGGGTGGGTGCTTTAGCTGCTGGCTGGGGTCAATCCACTACAGAATGGCAGAATAGCTCACAAGTTTCTTTTGTGACAGTGTTGACAAGGTTAGCATTAAAAGCTTCATTTATGGTGCTCTCAGCATTTTCTGAAATATACCAGTGTGCTCCCATTTTTTGATTGAACTATTGCTTAATTACTTTTAAACACCTAACCTGTGTTTATGGATATACAAATTGTTATTCATTCAGTTAAAAAGTGGAAAAAAAATGGGAAAAAACCCCACCAAACCATAATTTTTTTTTTATTTTTAATAGGAAACACTACCTAAGAAATAGGAAAAAAAAGTATTATAAAACATTTAATGTACATAGAATCATAGAATC
>NW_010257264.1:0-21191 GCF_000690775.1 Eurypyga helias
AGCGGCTGTATTGGATTAGCGGTAATTGCGCCGAGGGAGGAAGCGCGGTGTTTAGGGGGGCGGGCTGGAAAGGTCAGTCGCACAAGGAAAGCAGGTGACGGCAATAAGGCGTTAAAAGAGGATTACGGGCGGCTGCCGCGGTTTGCTCCATACGGCTCCTTTCGCTACACGCCGTGAGTGGGTGGTGTTTTACCGCCCTTACCCGCACCAGGGCTGGATGTGCTTTCAGGCCAACTCCCGTGACTGTGAACCTGGCTGGAAGAGACCCCTCAGAGGACGTTTGCCGCCACTGCATTAAGACTGACCCAAGACTGCAGGCAAGGGGAGGTTCCTATGGGCGTTGGTGTGGCTACTCCAAGGGCAACTGAGTCTCCGGAGTGCAGATTCTGGAAACAGGGCCAGCTCCCAACCCAGATCCCTTCCAGCTTGATGCCTTACCCTAGGCACTATTGCTTGCTGAAAACTGTAGGCCTTCATTCCTCATCCCTCATTAACCATAATTGTTATTGCTCTGTATCTTTATATGTTCATGGACAGGGGAAAATCCTACCTTTCTTACTTCCCTTTTGCCCTGGGGTTTCTATTGCTATGTGATTATTAACAGCCAACACAAAACTGCTGCATCTGTCTCCTGCCAGGACAGGCTATCCTACTTTTTATTTTCTGTTACTTCACTGGAAATGCTGAGTGTGTCAGGAATCCAGGATGTGAGAGTGTAAAGCGGTACACATAGCTTCAGACATACTTGGTAGGTCTTAGCAACCAGTTGGATCCAGCTGCCAGGTCACTCAGCATTTCATTGCAGTCTTCCTTCCAACTAAAGAAAGAGTTGCTGCTGGTAAAATATTACCAACACTGTAACTATTTATTATTTGATTGGACTTTCCTTTGTTAGTGCAAGAGCATCAACCACTGCCTTGTTTTTACGGCTTTCCCTTCTCATTTCTTCTTTTGCCCAATATTTCCTCTGAGTTGCCACATACTAATAACAAAATGAATTGCTGAATGCATGTGACACACCAACAACCAGCATCATCTGTAGTCATATTTTCAAATCATAGTACAAATATGAAATAATTAGGCTAAATGTGCTAATTGAGCTGCAGTAATGGAGTAACTCATTATTGACTAGGAAGTGTAAGATTTCCAGCCTCCTACAGGACGAACAATAGAACTTCTCAGATCAGCATCCTCAGTTATGTCTGCCGGTTTGTGGACATTCCAGTTTTTAATGCCCAAACTAAGCAAACTGATGGCCAGCATATAGACTCCCTAACACGGTCAATAGCCTTTAGAGCTATAAAGGAGGAGAGAGAATTAGTGCTCCAATGTTTGGCAACAACGGGTCTGCATATGTAAAACAAATCTTTCCATCAACATTATGTGCCCAGCTAAGGACTGTGAAAATCCTTCCTGTAAATGCTCAGTTCAGCTTTGCAATAGGCAGTGCTTTCTAGCCATCTGTGGGAACAAGCACATCCTCCCTGAGGAAGCTCTGCTTGCCACAAACCTTTTAAAAGTCCTTTTTTTTTCCAGGTTTTGTGCTCTTCTGTACCTTTGCTAGCAATGAAGTTGGTAATAGCAGGAATATTACTGGAGGTGGGTAACGGAAGGCTTTGTATCCTTTTCTGATAGAGCAGACCTGATGCAGAGGTGGTCTTAGAAATGGAGTAACTGCCCTTAGCTCAAGAAGAACAGGTTTCTTTTTGCTAGAAATTAAACCTCAGTCCAGACTCAAAGACAAAACAAGCATCAGTTTACCTAATCTTCCTTCTGCCCTATATCGAGTCAGATAACAGCCCGAAGTTAAAAAGCACCCCTGTGCTCCACACAGAGGGGGTTTGTTTGGAAGAATGTCCATCAGCTCTGATAACCTTTTAAAATAATTCTGTTCTGTAAAGGCTTTTGCTTCTATAGCTGTTCAGTGCAATTCAGGAGGAAATCTCAGCTGCTGAGAAAACGTTATCCTAGGATTCACATAGACCATATATGAAAACCATGTCTCAGAGAAATCACTTCTCTATGTTTAACATACCTGAGGTTAACCACTTTAAGGCAGTTTAGTAGTTTGTTTTTAACTAACCAGCAATAGTTATTCACAGGTTAAAAGATGTTTTCTGAAGATGACTAAGGTTCAGCCTCTTTAGACATCTACAGTTTAAGGAGAGGTTATGGCGTGTCTCTGGTCAAAAGCCAGCAAGCTGGGCTCCTTTCAGGCACTATAATTCATAAGTAATTATAATGAACAAATGAGAAGGATTGGAATTTCTTCCTCTCTGGAGCAAAATTCATTTTGATGTTATAACTATAGTTAAATGAAATTTTCAAAATTCTCATGGGATTTGTAAAACCACAATACATTATTCATGCTTGTACCTAATGAAAAATAAAAAAGGGAGTTCCAAACCAAAATAAATGGCTATTTTCAGTGCACAGAGAATCCAATTAGAACTGTTTTAGATTCAAAGTCAAATTTGTCTTTGTAAAATGGATGGAAGTTGTAAAGCAGGATGAGCAATCTACTTGAATTCTTTGTCCTTGAAGCATTCCTTAGCACTCAAGAACTGAAGCCTGATAGATCTCCACCAGCCTCAAAGGGTCTGGACGAGGTGCGTGAGCAGCTCTGACCAGTGTGAATAAGACATTCATGTAGGAGCCAGGGGATGTTGTGTTTCTTTTCCTGAACCTGCCAGCAAGCTAGCACATTTTTCTGGCAAGCCAGCTCATTTCTCAAGCCTCTCTGTTTTCCCTCCTGTCTTTGGCCAACTTGACTTCAAGGTCCCTGGGGTAGACACGCGGTCTTTAAAAACAGCACACACAGAGACTCATGGAAGTTCCTAATTTCAGCTAGGAACAGTAGGTACAATACAAACAGACAACCAGATTTACAGAACTGGAGCCAACAAACTAATTAATTCCAAATTTTTTAGTGTCCTTTTGAAAATGTACCCCAGGGAGGCTACTTTCTTGGACAAGGCAGGAGAGATTCTATTGCCAACTCTCAGAGCTACAGCCCATGAGGAGCCACAGATGAGCCCTGTGTGACTGTAACCATTCCTTCTCTCTGTGGACTGGCCACATGGTGGGTAACAAACATCCAGCAGGAGCTTTATAAATATGCAATTTTTTAAAACTGAAACAGTCTGTCACTGGAAGGAAAAAGTATACAGAACTTATTACACAGTATTTTTCCACCCCCTTTTTATTCTAGGAGGACTATAATTATTCCCTGTTGCAGGAGCTGTATAGTAGTAATCCTTCTCCTCCTACAGGCTTCATTTACAACTTGAGAGCTAACAGCCTATTAAGCTTTTAATAAATTATACTAAAATATTGTGGCACTGTTCTAAAAATAAAACCTGGAGATGAGTTTTTAAGGGTATGTTCCTTACATGCATAAAACTATCCCTTAAGCACATAGTTTTTTTACAAAAATGTCTTGGCTTATAAACATCTGTGATCATAAATACTCTCAGAAAAGCACTGGCAGTGAATTTGTAGTATTAAAGTCACTTTTTTAAAGGAGAAAGCTTTTCCCTTTTTACTATTAATCTCTCTTCCTTTCATCTCAAATTTAATTCATCTCTTTAATTCATCTCAAATTTAATTCATCTCAAATGCAGTTCAGGTCTTTACAAAGTCATGAAATTATTCATGTGCTAAGAAGGATGAGGTAGTGTGGAAGAAGGAAAGACCTCACGAAGGTTCAATAAATGTAACAGTAGAAACACTGGGAGGAGTATGGAAAATACAGGACTTTCATTAGTTCAGGACCACAACATCAGCCTGAGCCATTTTAGAAAGTTTTAGAAATAACGCTTCTCGTTTTGCATTCAGAGGACAAATTTTGATGGGGAGGTAACTGCAGGCAGCGGAGTGCCCTTTTACTACAGTCTTCTGTATTTATGCTTATGCTTAACATTGGGTCCCCAAATCCATGGTTAAAATATTTAATTGAAGTAGTCTGCTTAACATTAAAAATCTTAAACTTCATATCTAGGGGTTTTCTTTCCTCAAGCCATATTGAGTGGCTTGAGGAAAGCGTTCACCTATTTAGCTTTGTTGCATATTACGCAAGACGAGCTCTCAAAAAGGCAGCTCTTAACAGGGGAAGGTTGTTCTCGTGCTGGTTGCATGAACATAAGAGGAGTCTCTAAGCATTTCTTTAAGAAAATAACATCTTAAAGATGGAAAAAGAGCAATATGTAAACAATACAAATTCTTCAACAAAATAAAAAATCAACAAAGCTTTGGAAGTTTTCATAGAGAGAATAAAAAACCTTAAGCCAGAAGTCAGGAGACTTGGAGAGTACTGCTCTTTTGGTAAGGCTGCAGCTGTTTAGATATTCTGCTGAAGACCGTGGAGTATACCATTGAAAAGAGTAAACTAGAATATAAAGTTTTCAATGCTTGTCACAATGATTTGAGGTCTGTCCTCTAAATATTATATATCAGGCTTCAAAATATGGATGTTTTTCTTATAAATGTGAAGAGACTATTAAAAACCAAAGTTGTTGAGGAAACACACATACCTTATCCATATCTTAATGAAACACATTTTTGAGGATGCTTACAGTAAGTGAATGTAAAAAGAGGGATATATTGTTCAGCACAGCCATCTGAGAGCACTGCACATCTTCATGTGTCCCATAAGCTGAAAGCAACTGCAGGAAAAGTTTTCATTAACTATGAAAGAATATGAGATAAACAGTAGCAAGATCTTCAACTCTTTTCCGATCTGTTGCTAAACGTTCTTAACTAAGTACTTAATCCTGCGGTTGGGTTTTAATCAACTGGTATTAGGGCTGTTGTTATTGTGTCAGCGTCATGATAAAAATCCAGGAGGCCTTCCCAGAGATCATTACCATAACAGCAAAAAGATAGGGCTTGCTATTTTCTTAATAAACAACAGATAAGACACAAGCTTCCTTTGTCTTTTGGACCTCCCTCCTGTCCAGAAACTAAACCTATTGCTTCATTATAATTAGGACCCTTGCAGATTTCTTTATAATTGCTAATTACTTTTTAATCTCCCTGGCAATAAATAGCTTTCCTAAACTTAATTGATTTCACTCATGAGGACTAACAGATTACCCAGGATTCTGCTCACCATCTGTCATGTAAACACAGGTAAAGTAAAATTTTCCTTTATTTTCCTCCTAAGTTTCCTCTCTTTTTCTTTTGAGTTGTTCTGTTCAGATCTAGAGTAGCACACAGCAGTTTTTGGTTGGATGCATTTATTTGTGAAAGAACTTTTCAGAAATGCAGAAATGAAATATACAGTGAACATCAGAGACTTTCTGTATGTTGCAAACTAGCAAGGGATTGGATTAATTCATTTTTATATTTCTCCAAATTAATAAAACTAAAATAATTTATTTTATTTGTTGTCTTCTGAACTGTGCCTTTTAGGGAGAGAAGGAAAAGAAAACTCACGTGTTTCCAATCTCGAAGGTTGGAACTGCTTCGTAATGAAAAGTAATTGTCACATAACTTACAAGACTAGGAAGTGAGACTTTAAAAACAGATGTCTGATAAAAGTTGTTTGCACCGTCCATGATCCAATTAGAAAATTCTCCCCTCGCCACTGGGGCAGTATATTGCTGCTTTTGTGAAAATATAACCAGTTTGAGCCTATTGGATTTCTTCATTATAGCTGTGTGAAAGTATTTGAACAACTGTATTAACAAAACAATATAATGGGTCTTTTTCAAGGGCTATTAATTCAGCCATGTAAAAGTCAGCATTCTGTAGAGATTTTTAAGTGCATTTGGTAGTAAAACATACTGTAGGAATCTGATTCACTAGCGCATTACTTGTCTGCTGGTGTGGAAATCCCCCTGTCAAAGCAGCTTTCCAGAAGGGTCCCACAACAGACTCCATGTCCTGACAACAGTCCTCTTCCCTCACTTTGTCAAAAAAGAGGTCTTTTTTTCTAAATATGACTTGCAATAGAAGTGTGGAAGTATTTGAGCCAAATGTAGGATATGGCCAAGGTATCTGCCTTTCGTTTACTATTAAAAATAAATGTGGAGTGTTGACAAAACAAATAAAATATGGCTGTTTTCTTTGAAAAAAATTAAAAGTAATAATATGTATTGCACTGAAACACCTGAAGTCTGGCATGTGAATTCTTTTATATATATATTGATTTCGATTGTTTTTGTGCACAGAGTATTAGATTTTGTTTACTACATAGATGGGGGGGGGGAGGGAAGATCATTTTCAGAGACCGTTTTCCTTTCTTTTAGTATCTTCCAGGGGAAAAATCCTCTTTGTTTTCCATCCACTGGCCATCTTCCTTTTGCTTACCATTTGCTACTTTCATCCCTGCCTGCATAAAGTTCTCAGCCATTTTTACAGGGCCAACCTCCTAAACAACCCCTTCCCCTCATTTTCCTATGCGTTCAGGTGTTAGACTTTCTCCCTTGACTCTTTCAAACTTCTGGAAAGACCAGTGCATAGCTCTGCAATACAAGTCTCCATCAAATCCTAGATTTGCCTCATCAGTTCTGAAGCACAGTAATTCAATTTGGAAACAATCCAGACTGTGCTGTGTTTTGTGCACGAAGCTTCTGATCAGTCAACGCCAGATTTTATTCATCTATTTCTATTACATGTCAATAAAACAAACAAACAAAACCCTCTTAAGCAGTGTGCAAATTATGCTGTCTGAGATTGTTAATATTACGGAAGGCAGGAGTTGTTAATGTCAGGGCATGCTGGCATTTGTGGAGAGCATTTGTCACAGTGAAGATGGACTGAGTGGCAAGGAGAGGGGGCTGGTAAAGGAAAATTGATAGCAGTTTTAAGCCCCAGTTTACGTTTTATATATCATCCCGGATCAGTAACAACTGTAAGACATTGGCAGCTGATCTTTGTTTGGTAACATTAATAAAAGACGATGGTGAAAACAGCTGCATTTCTAGTGGTTATTTATCTATCTCCTAATGTGTATGAATTAGCTATATTAATTAACTTTGACATTAATTGCCAGGCACAGCATTATGATCAAAGAAACGAGTCTCAAAAAGAGTGCCATTCCCAGGTTTTGTGCTGGGGAGAGCACTGGGCTCAGGTGATGCACTCTCAGGCCGCTCCTCGGGGCCTCATAATCACCCTCCGCTGTCAAAGAGATGGGGCCGCAGGGTGACAGGTTTGCAGATCCCTCTGAGCAGGTCTTTAGCTTACTGGCGAGCTCTCTCACCTCCGAAGACACCGTACAGAAAGCACCCACATCATCCATCTTGTCTTGATTTTAAAGCACGGACAAGTTACTCAGTGCATCTAGCACAGTTGCTGGTATTTGTGAGAGTCATGGTGGGATTTTCCTGGAAAGGATGGATCAACAAACGTTTCGGCTTCTTACTCACGTCCAGTAAAATGGGAAGTCCTAAACATAGGTGATTTTCTTTATAATGTGTCACACTTCAAGGTGTTCGGCTAAACATTGGTCACGCTCTGAAATGAACAGAATCCAATGTGTCGGATGGCAACAGGCCAAGCCTTGGAAAGAAAATAGATGTATTCAGGCTGTGAAATTTGGAGTAAAGATTCACCCAGCCTTGTGGCAGCAGTGCAGGGAGTCAGGCTGGTAGATGCTGAGCCTGGGCTGATAGGAGCTCTTTTCTCTCAAACAGCCAACCCAAACAGGACTTGGGAATCCCTCACTAGGGGTGTCGTGCCATGCCTTGAATTTGCAGGACAGACAATAAATGATGTTCATGTGTGCATGTGCACACATGCAGCAGTAAATAAATGCGATTTGCAGCTCAACTCCACATAGCCTCTGTGTCCTTTTTCATGGGTGGGCCTGAGTCAACTATTTTTTTGGTATTAGTGGCAAGCTTCTCATCTCAAAAGCAAGGGATTTCATTCAGGACTTTACAGTGTTCCTGTCTGTCCTGTAACTTCCTCGCTGCACGTGGAGAATGGAGGGTTCCAATCTATTTGTCTGGTTCTGTTTCAAATGCTAAATTCAACCTTGTTATTAACCACCCTCTAGCAATTCTCAGTCCTACAACACATCAACCAAGATGTTCCTAATGGTTTTACAAGCCTGTGGCCATATTCTGAGACTTTGAAGTTAATGATTTACTTGAATAAGGGCTTCAGAAATATTAAAGCATTTGGTTAAGAACTGCAGAGACAGAAACAAAAAATATAATGTCCCTACATATCCCTTAGTCTCTTGAAGGCAAAGTGGAAATACTTGCCTCATTCTTTTCTCTTCCTATGCAAATGTCTGTGGTTTCATGAGGTTTACATTATTAAAAATTATCCTCCAAGGCAAAAGTTGTAGAGCCAACTGAATGCGGCTCATTTTCAAGTCAATGAGTTTCTATTTGAACAGTCAAATCATACAAGTTAAGATAGTGGAATAAGAAAGCAATAATCTAGTAATAACAAAGTGGGAAGAAGTATGAGTACTTATTAAGCCTTGCTCCCTCAGGACTGCATAATTATGTCCGAGATTTTAAATATGTTGAGCTTCAACTTAAATTGTGTGAATGTAATGGAGCAGGCAAAATTTTAAGACAATCACACAGTTAGCGGTTTACTGAATTTTTCACTTGTGTGAGTAGTACCTCAGTATGTGCTTTATTTTTCCTAAGCTGCCATTCAAAAATTAATTAAGGAAAAAGTAAATGCAATGCTGTATTCAGTCAAAAAGAACGCGTATTTGCTAATTCTGTTCTTTTTTTAATTTGCTTTGTTTTAAAGGAGGACCATAAGTAGTTTTTCCCACTGCAGTTAATGCTGGAAGGATTGAAGGAAAGAATGAAGAAATGTATGGAAAACAAAGGACATTTGTAAAAGACCAACTAATATAGCCTGTCCATGGAATTTTAGCTCTCATGCAACATGTGTTTGTGTTCAAAAGTTTAAATTTCCCCTTCTCTTTCTGAATGTATTTTAGGAGACACTGACCACATTTCAGCTTTGATGTAACCATTTGCAACCTAGACCAGCCTTCAGACAGCTAAACATTTGGAGTTCATCCTCCATTACTTCTCCAGTAAAGAATCTCTAAACCCCTCCTTCCTCTACCCTTCCAGCCTCCATGTGTCTCCTCAGTCTCATCACAGACTAAAGTCAAACTTTAGCCAACCCATAATCAACTTTGTCCCACCTGTGATTTTATTTATTCAGTGCCTTTTGATTTATAATGCCATTCAGTGTGGCACCTTCCTCATCTCAGCCCTATTCAGCCTTCACCAATGGCTTGCTAGGCACTTGTTCATTCATCTCCTCCAAGAAATGCTTTACCTAATGGAGAGCTGCAATTCTCCATTTCTTAAAGTAAAGAGTGAAGTGACCCATTTTTCTTTGTCAACTACATGCACATACATACATGCACATACATATATTTTCATTACTCGCTACAGGTTTTTCCAATCAGAAAAGCTTCTCTGTCTGGCTGTCAGGAAAAAACCTGTGTTACCACATTGCCCATGTTAAAGTCAGCTCTGACTCCATCACTAGTGCAAACTAGAACTGCTTCTCCTGTTCCCTCTGGATTTTTATTTCCTGTATCTCCTAGCCAAGGCAAGAAAGAGCATATAGGGAACAGAATCACAGAATCACAGAACGGTTTGGGTTGGAAGGGACCTTACAGACCATCCAGTTCCAACCCCCCTGCCATGAGCAGGGACACCTTCCACTAGACCAGGTTGCTCCAAGCCTCATCCAGCCTGGCCTTGAACCCTTCCAGGGATGGGGCATCCACAGCTTCTCTGGGCAACCTGTTCCAGTGCCTCACCACTCTCTCCAGGAAGAACTTCTTCCTGATATCTAATCTAAACCTCCCCACTTTCAGTTTAAACCCGTTACCCCTTGTCCTGTCACTACAGGCCCTTGTGAAAAGTCCCCCTCAGCTTCCTTGTAGCCCCTTCAGGTACTGGAAGGTGATATAAGGTCTCCCTGGAGCCTTCTCTTCTACAGGCTGAACAAAAGAAAAATTTAGTCTAAAGAAACAAGCCTGGTCAAATGTCTTTCTGAACGCCACCATAAATTATAAAAAAAGAAGAAATTCAAAATTAAAGACATGATCATGCTTTACATAATGCTGATCTACCAGTATTTTTCTACTTCCGTGGCTGCTACTATCATTCTTTTCACTTTGCACTTTTTATAAACACACTAGGTGTTCCTGTAGAATATATACTTGCAGAAGTGTATTTTTCTAGCATTTTGCCCTCTTACCCAAGGTAAATTCCATAACAAATTCCTCTGGATCTGCTAGGGGAATTTGTGCCAAGTTCAGACCTGAGCTTCAGATCACTATACAAAAGGCTTGCAGCACAATTCTATGAACTCTCTAGATGGGAAAGTTAAAAATCGGATTTGATTTTGAGGCTTGATTTAATTTTGGTTACAGAAATCAAAATCTTTTCTTCTTCTGCATGGATCTATTACTGAAGAGGGAGAAGAGTTTCTTGCTGTATTGTTTGCTCCTGCTCTGGGTGGCTGCCCTAAGGCGTTTCAGGGGGCACTGTGGCTAACTGTGCTACACAGCACAGGCTAAAAAGACCATGCTGTTAGTAACAGTGGTATCCCTTCAACCCCTCTAACCTGTTGAGCAGTGTGCTCAGCCTCTGCAGAGGCGTCACAAGAGCCTTGGCACTGGTACTGTCCAGCTGACATCAATGTAAGACCTGCTGTTGAATCCAAGGATCAGGAACCTTATTTCCGACACAAGTCAGAGTTTTGGTTTCTAAACAATATTTTTTCTGTTAGCTTCAGAAGTGGTTTTACCTTCTCTTTACCTGTTGTTTTTTTCCTATCTTGTTCAGTAGAATGACTAAAAATAATTATCTGGTTATAAATAACTAATGCCCCTGAATACAAGGGGAAATCAAATAAAAACTGGAGATTTTGCATTAGATTAAAACGTGTTAGAGTAAACTTTCTTTGGAGTGTCACTGTGATCGGCCAGCTTTGTGACTTAAGGGCAGGGAAGACTTAAGAAACTGAAGGAATATGAACGGGGGAGGGAAACAGCATACTTTAAAGCTCACATCTCATTTTGAAGCTATATCTGTTTCCATGACACCTACAGCTTTGGTTAATAACTTTATAGCAGACATACAAATAGTCAGGTTCTTTGCCCGTAATGCAAAAAAAAAAAAAAGAGAACTGAGCAATGAAGGTCTGAGGAAATAGTAAAAATAGCATGGAGCTGCGCCAGTCAGTCATGGGACCCACAACAGTGCTAAATGTTGTACAGAAAGAGTAAGAAATATTTCCTTCAGAAGATGCAAATTCCCAAAAGTTTTGTAAGGTATCAGACTTTTCCGTCTGGAAGGACATTATGCCCTTGCAAAAAAAAAAAAAGGTGTTTAGTACTGGCTTTGAAGTAGACAGCTTCCTCTTGCAGAATTAGTTTTCCTTGTATTTTGCTCAAAATCAGATTTTATTTTCAGGACTGTTTTGCAAACCAGCAAATGTTTTCGAAATATCGAAGATGTGAATGTAGATACAGGCCATACTAAGTTTTCTGGCCTTATCACCACTCTTTTTAGCAACTGGGATGCTCCAACAGGATTTCCTGTTCAACAAAGTATAGTTTCTTCTAGAAGAAGGATTCTGTTTCTTGCTACTTAAAAAGCTCCCCAGGTTCACTAAAATATAAATGAATACACTTGTATTTTTCTGCATATTACTCTTGTTTGAATGGGTAATGTGAGGGAAGACACGATTGAAAACCAGAATGTGCTGAGTGTAGTTGGTACAGAGTTAATTTTCTTCACAGTAGCTAGTACGGAACTATAATTTGAATTTTTTCTTGCTAGCTGGGATTAAATGGTGGCACAGACCTAGGTTTGTTCAAAATCTGGCCAGATTTACAAATACTGATATGAATGAGGATTTATTTTAAAGGTTGTAGTACAGCAAGAGGACACAGGTGGGTCTAAGAGCTCAGAGTTTCAGCGTGCGGTTCTTCCTAATTGAATGTACAGTATATGCCACTGGAAATAATGGCAGTGTGCTCATAAAACGAGGCTGTCTTTATGAATTTCTTTAACAGGAAAATACAGGTGAGTTACCATTTACTTTACTAGCCAGAAGCAGTTCAATTCCATCTTTCTCATTCTAACTTTGTCAGCCTCTATATCCTGGTTGTTAAAACACAATCCTGCCCTCCAAGTCTGCCTTGTTTATGTTGCTTTAAAAACTGCTCCTCAGAAATCATCTGCCAGGATTTAAATGTTTCTATTACTTGCACGCTTCTGAGAATGTTGCCTATTTGTCTTATCTTTGAAAGATCTGGGCCAAAATATTAGCGATACTAAAGAGAAATGGGAGTGAGTTGTCTCACAAGAAAAATGGAATTTTTTGGAAGGGAAAATAATTTCAAGGAATTTTATATTCAAAAGGAAGATAGTTACATCAGTCATTGCTTGTGTTAATAATTTTGAGTTATTTACCGCACACACAGTGCTGGTATTAATTTGCCAGCTATGCAGCACGAAAACTGTAGTAGTGGATTTCAACACGTAGGATTACATAATCCTACTTCCAATTCACATAAATCTTTATAAAATCAGAGAACTACAACGACCTCCAACCGCACAAAACATTTCAGATAAAAAGAAGCTGCTGTAGCTCAAATCCCTAATTTTTATCCACTTTGCTAAAAATGAAGGTCATGATTCTGACACATACATTGACATTGCGAGTACCTGACTTCATGCATTGCTCTGCAATGCAGAACAGAAAGGCATGGTCCTGGGTGAAGGCCAGATGCTGCAATGAACATCTGATTACAGGAGAACTTCCTCGAAGCATGCAGGAGCATGGTAATAAATGGGTCGTGCTCAGCATAAGTCACGCATGTAGTTTTTGCCCCATTGGGTATAAAAAGAAGTATCGGTTCACTCTATCTTCTCCATCTTTGGATAACTCACTTGTTAATCCAATCCAGACAGCAAGCAATTCACTGCATTTTTTTCTTACTGTCTTACTGCTGTCAGTCCTAATAATAGAGCACTGTGTTTTGTTGTTTCTTTGGATCATTACTGGAACACATTTATTCACTGCTGTCTCAGGACTGATGAACAGGTGTACTCTTAAATCTTCATTTAGTTTTCAGTGAATCATTTGGATGTTTCTGAATTCAGTCTCTCACATCCACTCCTTCATGTCACTCAAATTTCCCCTGTGCTGACAGGATTGCAGCGCCATATTAATTACTGCATATGGTTTTGCTTTGCTAGCAAGTCATGAGTTGAGAAAACTATGATGCATTAAAAAAAGTATCGTTATAGTTCTGACAAAAAAAGGTCTGTAGGACAGGTACATCCTTTTATTAGGTCAAATGATACAGTTAGGAAAAATGGACAAGCTTCCAGGCATAAAGATGTGAAGATTTGTCCCAACTGTATTAGCTGGTTTAATACAATTCTCCAAAAGCTTTGTCTCTCTGTCATACACACACACATCCCACACACACAGAATACTTTGTGCCTTGCACATTCA
Organism: Eurypyga helias; assembly: GCF_000690775.1. Lineage (NCBI taxonomy): Eukaryota > Metazoa > Chordata > Aves > Eurypygiformes > Eurypygidae > Eurypyga > Eurypyga helias. The sequence continues at coordinate 13,483 of NW_010257264.1, forward strand.
TTTCAAATGAGGATTGATTGGAAAGGCATTCTCAGTTTCTATCTAGGAAATAGAAGGGGGTTGGAGGTGGGAAATAGGTAAGAAAAATGATTAAGAGGTAACACCGGAATTGGTACACACGGCTGCAAATTTCTTTGTGAAATGACTGTGATCAAGGTCCAAATCTATAGACCTCTGGGCTTCACAAATTGTCATCATGACATGTTTTGAGCTGCTCTGTGCTGCATTCTCTCAGGTTAGTCTGTTGTTGAGATGTTCACTGTATGAATATTGGTATGCTGTGACAGCTGGGGAGAAGCATTGGAAGTGCTACGAAATGAGATTGGGAAAACACCTGCGAAAGGGGGTGCGGGGGCGGGGTGGAAAACCCTACCACCAACCAAAAAACAACTAGTCCATTTTTATGATCATAGGATCAGGCCAAATTATCAACTGGAAAAAGTAATTCGTAGATGTCAGTTACGTTGGGCCCTAGGGAAACCAGTCTGGCTCAGCTGTTGCCAGTGCCAAAAGGAAATGGCTCATCTGAGAAAATGAATGCTTTTTGTAACCTAGGTTGACTGGCAGGGCTTATACTATCACATAATAATGCAGTGGACCTAGCCAAGACTAAAAGGATTTGTAAAGCATGATTTACATGATAGGACAATAGGAAATGCTATTTACTGCTCACCTTTCCAACCCCATTATTCATTAGAGAAACACAAGATGTTTTCTTTGAAGTCCAGAGGAAGAAGAAAGGCTTGGACAGATTTCAGCAAACTGTAAACTCCCTACATTCCATGCATATCACTGTTGCTTTCAGATCACTTCTGCAAGGCTCTGAGCACACCCTGAAGGGTGTTCCTTCCCTCCTTCCCCAAGCGTACTCAGCCTCTGACTTCCTCCTTTTGCCTACTATACCATTCTCCATTACTGTTTGACTGCTAACTCTATCCATTGGCAACTTTTGCAAAGTTCTCCAATTATTATTTCTACACAGTCTCCTCCTTTCTGTTTATTTCTGATAAACAAAGAAGAGTAAGAAGGAAACCTAATATATATGACATAAAGTTTTTATATTCTGGAGTGCTTATTGGAGTGATCATGCATTGTTGCTTCTATGCTGACTATGAGGAAAACAACAGCTGTTTTTTTCTGTCCATCAGCTTCATTGCATGTGCCCCTCATGCCATTCATTCTGGGCTATCTGATGCTCCTCTACTTCGCTTCCCCTGTATAATGCTTATTGCAGGTAAGGAATGACAAAATTGTTCCTAAATGCATGTCTACTGCCACACAGCGATCAGCTCTAGGGAGGGACTACTGCTCCTGCATTCTCTGCCCTTCTCTCCTGTGGCAGACCTGAGGTTTTCACAGGTTATGACCTTGGTTTTCACAAGCTCAGGAGGATCAGGCCAGCGCTCATAGTGGGAGCTCCAGCCCAAAGGCGCAGGACCTGCAACACAGGCAATGGGTGTGATTGTCATCCAGATGATGAGACAAAACTGACTCTTGTCCTTTGCAGATCACTGAAAATCCCAATGATTTAGATGAGATTACTTCCAGTGTCAAGGAGGCCGCAGTAGGTGATTTGTGCCCAATCTGTGCAACCATACTGTCACAAAGGTGATGGCTTTGCATTGATAAACCAGAAATGCTGGGTGCTACAGGGACTAAAATTCTCAGGAGTCCCTTTCCAACCAGTCTAACCCAGATAATTATATTCTAGGGACTTAAATGGCCAACAAATTTAAAAAGGTTATTTGGGGTTTTTTTCCATTTCATCCTCTAAGCCTCCATCTCCTTGCTACATCTCCTTGCTAAATAAAGAGCGTCATATTTATGTAAAACACAAACTCACAGGCATTATACACACATGCTACTGTGTGTGTATACCTTTTTGATGTGCTCTGAGGTGAAAGGCAGTATATTAATGTGAGATTACTATCTCTTTTTCAATAAGAAATCAAAGGGGGAAAAGATCAAAAGGTAGTGATTTCATATAAAAGCACAATGAGAGGTCTTTGTCTTCATGTTTTGTCTATCGAGTTATTTATAACCTGTAATTATTACTGCCCTTTTCACATTGTAACTAGGTTGCACACTGTAGATTATTAGAGTGATTATTCAGTATTGGTCAAACCTTAAGGTCCTAATTAATTCCTAGTACAAGTGAAATGATTAAAGTCAGTCCCAGTTTTATCTACAAATGGAGTAAAACCAGACTGTTTTCTCAGCACCTGGCCTACTGCTTTATTTCACGCTGCTATTGTCATCTTTATCTTCACTGCTTTGTCCAACATACAGCATTTCCACTGGCTTTGCATGAGAATGAGAATAACAGAGATGTGTCATCCCTTGGAGCAGCTTTTCCTGGACCAGCTAAGAGATAACACAGACCAGCATTGCCTTTTGGTACCGCACATTGCTCCTTTTTCCAAACAGACCTAATTATGAAGCATTTCTTAAATTCCTGCTTGTTTATATCACATTGTCTTCCAGAGAAGGTTGCCTAAGTAAGGATGAAAAATGAGAACTCGCTTCAGGTTTTGATGCAGCTTTCACCAACCACCAATATTTAAAGAGTAAACGGAGAGATACCATCAATGGCAAAATGCACTGAAGTGAGACTACACAATTTCCCATGCTTTAAATTCAGTATCTCGGTAGCACTAGACAAGTTTATCCCTATGTTAAATATCAAGTTTCAGTTTGCATTGCAGATTTATTAGATGATGATGGGAAGCAAAGCATGAAAAAATGGAAAGCAGCTAGCTGGAACTGCTTTGTTTCTGGGAATCTAACAACAGGGTATGCAATACCCACATTTCTGAACTGGAAGTTGAGAGAGACAAAGAGAGTTTGACCTGAGCCAAAATACTGGATTCAAACTCTGAAACTAGATAGATATTTTCCATATTTGCCTTTTATATACAGAGTGTGCTGTTCCAGAATTCATGATTCTAGTGTCATCATATTTCTTTGACTCACAAGGAGAGTTGGATGTGAAACCCCAATAAGATTTTTCAACTCAGTTCAACTCCCAGTGCACAGCTGGTATAAAATTTCATTTCATTTACCTCTACGTTTTAATCTAGACAGACTAAGTCCCACATATATTATAAGTAAAATAAAAAAGATAAACAAGTAAATAAAATCTCATAATTTTGTTACACAGAAATACTTTGGAAAATAAATCTTCCATTTGCAGACTAGCAGAGAAAAAAAGGAATTAATTTTCCCTTCTTTTTCAGTAGATGCAAAGTGTTTCATGTACTGCCTATAAGCTGCCAACTTTTCCTTCGTCTACATACTAAAGGAAATCTAATCACCTTAAAGCTCAAAATGTATCACAAGACAGAAATAATAGCTGTAAACCAGGACAGACATCCTTCTGATGAAGTAAGGCCAAATAATATTTTTCTCATCTCATGGTCACGCAGACACTAATAAAAAATGCAATGACCTCCACTACCATACCCAGTAAAAAATATAAGATGTGAACAGTCAGCAGTTAATTCTGAGCAATGCCAAGTGCTGTTTTTAGAAGATCATTATGTATCATTCATTTCTCATTTCTTGTTGTATCATTGTGCAGACATCACTGGCATTTTACTGAAGATGCGAGTTGATTCTGGATCTCTCCTAAAGATTAGTTTAAGTAAGGGAGGAAGGAGCAGAATCTTTGCTGAACTGCAGTATTTTTCACATTCTTAAAAGTGCCATATAATTAAAACCCATTGCCTCTACAAAGGAAGGTCGTTTAATGAATGCTTTTGTACAGCTGGTCAGGAAACCAGAGTGCATGAAAAATTCTGAGATTTCAGTCTTTGGCTGCTCTCATTATAAAGAACTGCCAATATTTTCTCAGGAAAAATGAGAGACATGTTGAACACAGATTTTTAATTCAAGGCAAGCAACACTTTACATTTGAGAGGCACAGTTCCACTGTCCTGCTCTTCTTGAGTTGAAAAGCAACTTGAGTATCCCATATTCTAAACAAGAGAGAAATCTAACCATCCATCAAAGGGTCTGTTACTCTGGTGCCAAGAGCAGTGGCGTTCTTACACAAAGCACAGTAACTGAATCTCGAGAGTCTGAGAGACTCCTGTTCTGGAAAAAGACAACCATGTCAGCCTAAGACACTCACAGGATATATCAGCACTTGCTTGTGTCCATGCTCCATATTCAAAATACTGATGGCTTAATGAGACCTATTCTTAATCCCAAATGAGTGCCTTGGTTAATGGCTAGTAGCTTCTGTGGGATCATTCTTCTCATGTGCCCCTGTTGCAGAAGTCCATATCCTGAATTTAAAAACCTCCAAATATTTTTTCATCAGAATTGGCACATTTCTGTTTTATTGTTTCTTTCTCAAGAAATCAGAATTTTTAAAAAGCAATCCCCCAAAAACAAAAACTTGTTCGCTAACTTCAGTGATGTGTGTGCTACAGAGAGGTGAGAAATTATTTCAGACACCCTTTTTAACCTGGTAAGATTCATAGAGATTTAGTTTTTAGACAGTGTTGACATTTTTAAGATGAGCAAAATCGTGACCTGCCACTTTGGAATCCTGTTTATCTCCATCTTTACCCAAATGTGCCTATTCCCTAGCAGGAAGAATAGATAGTTTAAAATTTGGAGGCATACTTGTGCCATAATGGTCTTTTCCTTAAGAAGCAGTTTGAAATGGTAGCACAAATATGAAGGAGATGCATTAAGGAGGAAAAGTAGTTTTGGCACCCTAAGGCCAGCAGCAAATGGATTTCTCACCTGGTGCTAAAATTTGCTGTGCAGATTGGACAGGTGATCCTTGCAAACTTTGTAAGGTACTGGTGTATTATTAGCAAACGCCACCCTGATTTTTAGAGGTTTACATATCTCTAATAGGTATCAGAAGGTTCCTGTTTGTCAGAAACATAAATTTTTAAAAGCATGAAAGATAGCATACCAGAAGTTTGGAAGGAAAGAGATCTATGAGTTTCTGCAATACAGTCTCCTGTTGAGGATTAATTTCTTTATTCTAATTTATCTGAAATGTTCAGGTGTGTTCTAATTTTAGAATTTTAAGAAAGAACTTTTAAAGAATATTTGAAGAAATTGCCTTGCTTTTTCAACAGTGAGCTACATGGGAAGTATTTTTTCCTTAGAGACCAAGGAGTCTAAAACATCACCAATCTGTTCCTGTGTTTGGAAATCATTTACCTACCACCTGGGACCATTACATACTGACATATGGTGCTGTCATTGTCTGCATCCTGGCAGCTAGTGGAGGGTATCTACATGAGAGGAAAGTTTAGCCTAGTTAGCACTAAAGAACTATTAAAAAGAAGAGAACCATATTTTTTTTTCCAAGTGGAAATGGCACTGTTAAATAATTCTTAAAATATAGAAGAAATAATTAGAGACCAGAAGAGATGAGGCTTGCCACACTACTATTTTTAAAGCTAGGGACTCAAATAAGAAACAAAAGAGAAGAGCAATTTAACACAATAAATAATTCAGCAGTGGAAATCGTGGCCAGAGGAGAACACATTTATGAAGAGATTCAAAAGATTTCTAGATAAATTCATATAAGAAAAAAATCCTTCAGTGGCTATCAAATATTATTACAGTTGCAAATTCCAACCCAAGAGGTACCTCTAATGTGTTAAACTGACAGAATTTGGGATGATGTACTGATGGGAGTGTCACTATATGCTTATAATTTTTAATACTCTCTCTAAAGCATCCATTATTAGATATTGCCACAGATACTGGGGAAGGTTGCCTTTTGTCTGACCCACTATAGCTGTTCGATGTAAGAAATGGTATTTACAAAATTACCAGTCTAAAGGAATAAATGTGCTTTTATTTATGTGTCTGAATACAGGAATGAATGTCAGATTATAGACTTCACTTCCAAAAATTTTAGCTGAAGGACTTTTTAAGTATGACACATAAACTAGTTGTATAGAAAAATGGATATATGGCCCCATATATGTGATAGCTATGACATTATTTTATACAGGCTCCAAATGTTATTTCAAGACCTTTTAACATCCTGCAGTCTGCCTTTTATGTTAATCAGCCTACATCTGCTCTGGTTGCAATAAAGGAAACTTAAAAGGAGAAGGACATTTCCAATCTACAGCAGAATATATTTGCTAGGCAGCAAGAGTTCAACTAATATCCTCTGTGTCATCATCTGCAAATCTATGATAGTCACACATAAACTGTTTTTGTTATTAAACTGATGGAACTAGTTATTTAACTTGCATGCACCTGGAGAAGGAATGAGCCTGACAACATAGTTTTGAAGTTCAAGTGCATACCAAAGGTTGCAGTTGTTAACCTTGCAGTCAGTTTACAATTATGTTGATGGATTAAGAATTTACTAATATTTCATATGCAAATGTTTCATTGATCCTGCAAGACTGCATAAAAATTAAATCTGATGATTGCCTTCCTGGAACTTAGGTGACTTTGTAGCTGAACAGTCCCTAGGCATAGGACACAAAAGCCCACTAGTATGGAGCTGAGCATACCCTGCTGATGAAAAAGGAGCTGAATGTCATTTTCTCTTCTGTATGGCAACCGTAGCTCGCTTTAGATATCAGATGCCTACAAAGGATGCAGAAAACCCTCAGTCCTAAGCATAATTTTTACCTGCTCTTGGGCTGTTAGAATGAGTAATGAAATCACCATTCTGTTATATCGTAGGGGAATTTTATATGCAGCCTAAACATACCCCTTAGTAGTTATTCTTCAATGCTGCTACACAGCAGCAATAAGATGATGGCAGAAAAGATAACTCCCTCCTTGTTATGTAGTCCCCCATCACAGTTTAAGGCCAGATAGTAGTGTAGTATATCTGAGCCATGGAGCCCTTACTCTCATCGCTCCCCACGACAGCTCTGACGGAGCTGATAGCTCCACATGCCCTAGTGTGTGGTGCAGAGAACATTTGGCTTCTGAAGATAATACAGGACTGTGCTGTGCTTAAGCCGATGCAGGTCGATATCACACCAGCTTCTAGAGTGCTGACGCCTGTACGGATGGTCTCTGCAGCACAGATACGCCCTGCTTTATTTAGTGCTTCTCAGAGCTGTCTCTGTCTTGAACTGTGATGACAAAGCATCTCCGCTGCCAGTGGATTCTAACTGGAAGTCTCTCCACGAGAAAAAGCACGGAAAAAAGCAGGGCTACAGGGCCAGGTCCTTTATTGGTTTTGATCCAAGTAGCTGCAGCAATGTCAGTGGATCGATGTCGATTTTCATTATCAAAAGATATGGCCTACTGTGTGTGAGAGGAAGCTACCAACTGATTTTCTTGAAGAGATTTAGTTGCCAGAGACCCAATTTTCTCCTGCTTAGTCTTGCTATCTCTCAGTACTGATCTAGCCTTAGCTTGCTTTTTCATGACCATGCAATATTTAGTTGGTCTATGATTTAGACTGAGAGCTGATAACATTACCAGCCTCCAAGAGGAAAGAGATAGGAGTCAATCAGCTAATGAATTCTACCATAATGGAAAGAGCGCATAGGGAAAAGGATGCAATGGAGTAGAAAAATATCTCCCTGATAATAATATAGTCTTACAGGCAACATCTTGTAAAAAGAACTAAATTAATCCAGGCTACACTCCTGAGTGTAGCTTCCCTGAGGACAGCAAAAAGGGAAAAGACTGAGTTAAAATGATACTGGATCAAAACTAAACGGGGGGGGGGGGGGGGGGGGCAAGAGAAA
>NW_010257264.1:21585-40837 GCF_000690775.1 Eurypyga helias
GCATTACTTATGAAAATTAAAATTGGAAGCATAGTTGGGAGTGTGCTCCATCACTGATGTTTAGAAAACTGGATTTTCTCTTTGAATTTACATCATCGTCCCCAGATAGCACTTTAATGTAATATGCAAGAAGCTCTTTATCTCTACATTTAACATGTGTATCCAGCCCTTTCACATTTTTGTTTGTTTGTTTGTTTGTTTTGTTGGGTTTTGTTTTGTTTTTAAGCTTGATTTTCTGTGCACACAATGATCCATAACACATGAGAAGACTCCAGGGTAGTAGTTAAATGGAAATGCTAGCTTATTTTTCTAGGGTCAATAGCCTCCAACACATTCAGAAAGTCCTCTTTCTGGACTGTATATATGGACCATTTCATACAGAATAGTTGCAGAGAGATGGCAACAATAAAAGCAGCCTGGAGCACAATTAAGGGAAGTTGTCCTTATTTCTTTGCAAAAAGTTTAATCTACCTACCATCATTCAGGAAACAAGGCTTTAAAAGTGACACTGGGGAAGGAGGGAACTGAAAACACCATGAAGGAGAGGGGAAAGAATGTCTCTTCTTGTTAAATAAGAATTCGGTAAACTTTGCCAAAGGCAGACCACCACTCTATTGTCACATTTTATTTTCTCCTTTATATCAAAGCACCAGATTTGCAGTGGCAGCCACAAAAGCAGCAGATTTTATTGTGGCCTAATATTTAGATGTTGGCAAAGGGAAAGTGGGTGCTGCCACTGCACGCAGTGAACAACAAATCCATCAACTATTTTTTCTTTTAGATTCTTAGTAGAGGGCTTATAGCTGTCAGCAGGTCTCACACCAGGGAAATGTCATTGATTCCAATTAATTAAATTATTCCTTCATATCGGTGTAAGTGAAAGGAGGCTTAGAGCCTATATAGTTTTACTTTGGACTCTTGCAAAATAATGGAGAGTAAGTGCAGTAATGTGTAAGACCAAAAAAGGGATATAATCAAAGGGGATGCAGGAAATAAAACCACTTTTATGCCTTTAGAATCTGGTGTGTTAAATTGGGAGAGCAGGAAGATTTATTTCTGTGTCCTATCATCCAAAACCAGCATATGTCTCTCTGAATTTGCAATTTAATGCTAAAAAAGGTTATTTACTTTCCACCCTTCCTCATAAATAACGGACAAGGTCTAATTTCCAGTTCAGATTGCTGATGTTGAGATTAACAGTAGTCTACTTGTTGTGATGTGCAGATGAGGAAAAGCCAAAGGACCGTCTATAAACCGAAATTGTGCAGTCTTTTCCCACTTGGTGTTGTTTCTGTAACCACAGCTTTGGATGCAGCCCTGACAACTGTCATTTTTTAGTTATTTAACAGCTGAAAGTGTTTAATTGGACATAAGATCAAATTTGACCTCAGCTGTTAGGGGGAAGGCAGGGAAGCAGGAATACTGGCACATGCACATCTACTACAGAAATCCATCATGCACAGTTGCTCTGTAACGGGGGTGTGCACTACTGATACTGATTCCTGACTCCAGAAAATGTAAGTAGTTCAAAGGGGTTGCATGAAACGAACTGGTCCCAGCACTTTTACTTATCCTCACCTAGCAAGCCATCCATTGCCAGAGGGAAAAAAATGCCTGACTTCTTACTTCCTGTAGGAGGGGAAGGTTTCCTTAAACTTTCCTGTCCTTCCAGAAGAGCACAGCTGAGGACCTTCAGTGCCAGCCTGTGACGAAAGTGAAGGTTTCACACAGATTCATGCTGATTTACACAAAGCAAAAGGAGAATAGAGTCAAAGCTGCTGGAGGCTTTTCAAATATCCAATTACCAAAAAAAATCAGTAAGCAAGGAAGATGTTCAAATTCATCCAGTTTACAGCATTTTGAACAGAAAACTAGAAAAAGAGTGAAGAGTAGAAAACCATTTGCTTTGTTGACAAGACTGAAGGAAAGATCATATTTGACTACATTTGATGACAATCTGATTGACAGCCAATACCAAATACTAAAAAAACTAACAAAAATTAATCCTTTTTCCCCTCTCCAAATTAGAAAGCAAGTCAGAACTCTCATTTACATTACTTTTACAAAAAGAATTATACATATACTACCTTCTTCTTGTTTATATAAATTGTGTACAATATAACATTATAGATTTGCAGAACCCAACCTAATATTCAGTGCCAATTGAAACCAACTCATTTTGACTACTGCAAATGTTCAAAATTGGATATATGCATATATCTTCCTACTCATGTACCTATGGAACATTTCCAACTTCAAGGTTGGAAAAGATATTTCCAAGATAACTTATCAGAAGACTAGCAATCTCTTCAGCTGGGGCTGAGTCGAGCTTGAAATGCCCCAAAGCTTGACTTCAGATGTGTAAGTAACCTTAGCTTGCTCTAATAAAAGAGTAAATTGAAGTAAACAAGCAACGTAGTATGTGACCGATACACGTTTTCTGCATATGTGATGAAAAGATTTTCCAAAATTATTACACCCCTTGTTTACATTAATTACTTTGAGAGGATCTTTGTACATTGCAGGTATTTTGAAACAATTTTGTTTATTTTCCTACTTAAAAAGAGAGCAGTTTTTTTCTTTCACTAAAAATGATTTATTCTTTACTTTGCTGGAGAAGTTTTCCTTCACAAAACTCAGGTGAACTCAGCTCTCACCAGTGCTGAAGTTGGTCCAGTGCTTAGGAGATATAACGTTCCTATTTATTTGGAAATGGTAACAAATTAAAATAGCATGGCAGATTTGGCCATCCAACATTCATATGTAAGAACCATTCTGAAGTTAACAAGAATTGCACAAATGTAGCTAACGAAACGCCTTCTGCAGAGAAGAATGGAGAAAATCGACCTATGCACTTCTGTCGCATGCTAGCTCAATAAACAGACATCTGAACTGTGTTCTCATTCTATCCTCCTCCCACCAATACAAATTTCATTATGCCTAAATTTAGGCATGGTCCATGGACCTGTACCTTCTCATTGAAGTCCTTTCTCCATACTGTAATCAAAATGCTTTAAAAACAGAGACCTTTCCCTGTCAGGTCCATATGTTCGTTGCTCTTATGCACTACTGGGGGCTGTAACCATGAAATAACACTACTGCAAAGTGAAAGCACCGTCAAAATGATAACCCATTGTTAAGTGGGCACTGATCTGGACCTCCCAGACAGGTATGTGTCATGTGTCTAATGAGATCAGAGGATAAAACAGACCCAGAAACTCAACTATTACTGAAGGAGTTGGTCACATCACAAAAAAAATGTCAAAGGAAGCATCATAAATGCAACAAAATTAAACAAGTGCACTCCAGGGGAGCGGCTTCCCTTTGCAATAATGGAAAGATAAAGTGGAGATGAGTCTTTTAATGAAGGAAGGGACCTACTCCAATAGAGGGACATAAGCCTAACAAAACCTCACCATTTTCATTTGTCTGCTAGAGCTGATACGTAAATCATCCCTTCTGGCCCTTGAAAAGTGGCAGCAAAATGCTGAGATGTTTTGCAGTAGCTGCCTTCAGGTTTCTTTAAGCTTATCTGACTATATTCCTTCCTTTACAAACATTTTTAAAGTCAGCATTAAGTTTATGTTTACATATGTTTTGATTTGTTGATCTTCTGCCATACGTTCTCTTATGACCAATGTGCCCAGCGGTATTTAAACTGGCTTCCTATATCCCTTTCTCCTATCTAAAATCCTATTATAATGTTATTATGGCTTCTTAAGGTCATAGAGAGGCCAGAAAGTTGTGTTTCAGTAGCTATTGAGTCAGGAAACCTTGATGTCATTGCAGTTAATAGTAAATCAGAGGTAGAATGGGAGCTGTCCTGATTTAAAGTTAAGCAGCTTCTCTACTTCCCTCACGACAATGTTTTTTCCATGATAGCTGCCAGCCATATAGCCTCACCGTAATATAGAACTGCTGTATCTAAGATGTCCACTAAACAAGTGAGGGAGTTCATAACGAAGGTGAATTGCTATTACTTGGTATTTTTTATGTCCTCTGAGAGCACTACATTTAGAATAACAGAGTGGATGGACCCACAATGTCTCATCTTGTAGCAACCTTTTGCCTGTTTGAAAACTGATATTACATTGCCTCTGATGGCTCTCCTCCAGGCTAATTTTTACATCCTTGTGTAGACTTCAAGGGGGTTTTCCCTGCATCTATGGGGTGTGTGTGTGTGTGTGTAATTTACTTCCATTACTTATGTAGTATTATGGCAAACCCACATTATTTCAAATATGTATGTATGATATAAAAATACATCCACTGTAATGCACACGTTAAAATGGAAATTCTCTGTACCATGATGCCACCACTCAGTGAAAGGACACTGTTAGTTTGCTTGTTTTACTGAGGAAAATGTTGAGTTCAACACAAAATGCATTTATTAAGGCTAGGAAATAATATTTTAAAATCCTAGAGTGGATGTTACTCACGTGACACTTCAGATTTACAATACGTCCTTTTTTTTTTCAAAATGCAACATTACTAGGTTTCAATCTTTTATATTTAAGTTCTGTAATTATAATGAGATGAATATTTTATCCCCTACCATATGATCACCCTAGGCTGTTTAATTTTAGACTATGAACCAAATTTTAACTAATACATTAAAATGTAAGATATCATCCAAAATTACTTGGGTTTTAAATACATTGATATATGGGGTGTGAACCTTACCAGGCACCTTGACTGTACCTACATTTACTGTAAAATCCCTGTTCTCTCCCAGCCTATCACATTACAGCTATGACAAACTGTATCAGCACTATATTATCACAGAGAAACTTGCAGAACTAAAAAGCTTTAATTGCTCAGAAAGCAAATCTGGGTGCAAATGCTGCCTATTCCTGCTTTGCTTCTCCCAGTGTCGCTAAAATCCATGTCTCACTTTGGCACCCTCCACCATCCAAGGCAGGAAAGATAATGTCACATAGCTGGTGTTCTTGCATCAAGACATTTAGATGCTCCAGAACACCTCCCACTGCTCTCTTTTCTTTCACCCATTGGGCTCTTTCACTTCCCCCACTGTAACTTCTCTCTCTTTTTCCACTACAGAAGATGCCAGAAGAATTTGAGCCTCTTTGCTTATGCAGGCTACATCTCTGGATGCATCCATCCTTTGTCATGGCACACAGGGTCAGGCTCAATGACTGGAAGCAGTGCTTTGCTAGATTTTAGGACACTAAGAAAGATGACAGTGTGTGTCAATAATTGTTACAGACCTCTGCAGCTGATTGCATTTGCCTGAGAAAATACTTTCTTGCCAAGCGTCTTAAAAGCCTAACTGCAGTACCCCTGCAGAGCATAGCCTCTTACTGGGTTTAGGCTATCCTTCAGGATCAGGACCTGGTCTGGGTTAGTGCTCAGGGTCATCCCCATGAAGAGCCAGGACTGCGGACATGAAATCTCACTCTCCAACGTTACAGTTACTTGTATACTCGCCTTGTTAGATCAGTCCTATCTTATCACTGCCCTCTCACCTCTGCTCCTTCAGGTGGGACAGATGGCAAAGAACATGGGTACAATGGTATAGGCTTAAAGATGCCCTTCTGTGTCTGGCCCGAATGTTGCAGACCCTTCCGTACTTGTCTGTTCAGCACACTGAAGTCTGTGACCATGGCAGAGAGAGAAAATCTACATTCTTGTATAGACACATATTCCAGTTGGTGAGGAACGTGGACTGCAGACAGCCAGAGGACAAAGAGCTCTGCCACCTCTGTACTTCACTGTACTAAGATGTTCCAATGGAGTATGGCATATAACCAGCATAAATTTACTGCCTGGCTAGTACTACCAGGAAGACTTAATAAAATGTTCATCAACGCAATTGAAAAGATGCTTCCCTCCTCAGACTCTTGACAAAATATTTCTCTAGACTCACATTGGAGGTGTCTCTCTACAAAACAAATTATTCAAGAAGTCTAGACATACAAATATGCAAAGTAATTCCCTGGGAGAGCTAAGAGCTCTGCTGTAGGCTCTGCTGTGGCCAGATGATCCCTCTTGGAGAAGTATTCTTTGTGTGATCTCCTAACGGATTCTAGAGCTCCAAAGCGCTATTAGCACCTTCGTTCCTGCCAGCTGCAGTCCCCAGGAGGGAGCACATCAGCTCGCGCATGGTTGTGGTCACTTACTAGGCAAGTGCAGCCCTCAGTCTTGCTTGGGTGTTCCCTACAGAGCAGACCAGGGTGTGAAAACTAGTGTTAGCAGGTTATGTACATCTTTGGGTCATCTCTGAGGTCAATTAATATCCCATAACAAATACAAAATGGTTATTAGTTGTTCCAAGAATGCTGTCTAGTCCCCATCGAAAACCTCCAAGTATACTGCCAGTATATGGGGATTTTAGGAAACTGTCCTCTAATTTCAGAAATATGACTGTGGACAGCACCTGGAGGTTACTTACACCGTCTTTTTAACCATCTAGCTACAGGGTTGAGACTCCTTATGCATTTGGTGACAATAAGGAGGCAGACTTCTTCAAAGAGGAATGCACCCACACGCATGAAGTGCCTTCTCTCCACACAGGTGTCCACGCTACTATGTACCTCTTAACTGAAGCACACATGAATATTGCTTTTTTCTCATTCGTGTGAAGAGAAGACAGCAGTATTAAGAGAGAAAGAAATCATGTTGGCCTTTGAAGTGTTCCCTCTTGCAATTAATTAATTTCTTCCCCTTTGTGTTGTGGTTTGTTGGGTTTTTTTCTGAGTTTTTTTTTTTTTTTTTTTAAATCATAATCTCTTGGATAAAAATAGAAACATAGTGATTTACAGTACTGTTCTCCTTTGAAGTTCCTTTTAGAATACTACTTTTGCATGAAACAAAGGCTTGGCTGGGTTTTGATGTCATGTATTTTTTAAAATATTCTTTAAAGTGCAATGATAGTTTATCTAAAATGGGTTTCTAAAAATTATTGTTTACCTACCCCTTCAATATACTTTCACATAAAATCTTCTTGCAGACAACCTGAAGAGAAAACTAGAGCCAGACAATAATATGGCTGAATTTGTAGGTTCCTTTCAACCTATCTTGTGACTCAGCTGGGAGCTGGAATCTATGCTTTTTTCTGTGGGTATCTTTAAACGGCTGTCGTCTCTACTCTTCTCTCAGCACATTCACCCAGAATGTCTCCCATGTCTTTACTGCCACAGTAGTGAGACAATTTCACTGCAAGGATGTTTCTCAATATTACGTCTGTGTTAGAAAATACAGGGTATTGGGTGCAGCTATTCCCAAATGTTAAAACTTAAGATTTCTTATAAATGTGCTGCTTTTAAAAGAGGGGGTAGGAATCTATTGTTCATGGAAACAAACATTATCTCCTACAAATTCGAGTCTATCAGAAACAAATATCAAGCGATATAAAACTAGTGGGCTGTGATTGTGCTGCAGTTTGTCTACAGAGAATTTTGGGTATTACACATCCAAAATAACCGCTAAATCTATTCAGTAGTCATCCTTAGGAATATAAAAAGTCCATCACCAGAAAACACTTAATAAGCCCTAACATTAGGAGAGTCGCAGAGTAAGGAAGCAATATATGAATAAGAGCCTTTAGATGTGTATGCTACAGCTGCTGTAATTGGAATAATAAATGGGGAAGGGTATTATTGCATACTCTGTTAGTCTACCCAAAATCCAGGGGTGTTTCATAAGCTTAGCAACAGTAATATGTACATTGTCACCAGTACTGTTTTCTCCAGAAAACATGGCTTGACATCAAATTTTTAATCCGGAAGTCCTTTGGTATCTACTAAATATACAGTATGGATAAATACCGCAGAATTGCAATTTAATCTCATTTTCAGGAACTTCCCCAGAGATCATCACTCAAAGCTGTGTCCCCAAACTCACATAATGATTTCCTCTCAGGTTCTGGGAAAATCTAAGTTATTTTAGCACCATGTTTTACATTTAAATTAATGGACCTCTTGCAACAAATAACACACTTTATTGAGTTTGTGTTTGCTCGGATAATATTATTAATGATTGTCACTAATATATGCTTGAAAAAAGTCAATAATCTGAAATAAAATTTGACACTACGTAATTGAAAGTGCAGATAACAATACAATTATTTTATAGAAAATTTTCCCCCTCCTTAAGAGACAGATAATATAAAATTTAGATTCCTTAATCCAGTTGTATCAGTTAAATTGCTGACTTTATAATCTCTGTTCACAATGGAAAATTACATTCCCTTGAAAAAAGTAATTACCATTTCCGAGTGTTTCCCTTGGCTCCTAAGACTTATACCAAACCCTAACAAAGGATGGAATTGCCATAGCAACTGCCAATCTGCTTGCTTTTTATTGCTGTTTTTGTTTTCTCACTCAGAAGCCCATGTAATAAACCCATTTCATAATAAACCCATTTCATAAACTCATTTCAACCCAAATGACCAGCCAGGGGAGACTAAAGTCAATGTTTTTGGAGCAGACAGTGCTTCTCTACCAGAAGATGATGTTGGAAGTAGAGAAAACAGCAGATGCAGACAATAATTACAGCCCACCTGCACTTCAAAACTTTCAAGAGGATGAATCAGTCATGATCATCGAAGTTTCCAACAATACACTTCTGCTGCAGAACAGAAACATTTCATAGTATTGCTACTACAAGCTTTACTCCACATCAGGAGATCTTCAATGGTATGCTAGCCTCTAATATATCATGCCATTGTGGCTCAGCAAAGCCACAGCATTACAAAACAGCTTTTTTGCATGGATTCAAGACACTTCACCTGTATTCACTTCGGCAAGCTATATCCATAGTAAATTCTCATCACCAAACATAACTGAATGGCAGAACCATGTGTAATTTCTGAAAGGAATGAAATAAACTGTAGAAACCAGTGAATTGCTAGAAAGGGCTCTTAGGACTCCTTACTTACTTTCTTCAATATTCAGTAATAGCTCTGAGAAAGTGATTAAATGTTTGAGCTATATGCTCCAGAACTCTTACTCTGCCTTTACTGCCACTTAGAGTACTTTTGATGAAAATATACTCTTGAATTGTACACATGTTGAGAAAAGAAGCTTGAAGGTCTGAAGTTTCTGAGGTTTCACTCCTGGAAAATCACACACTATTGTCTTTGCATCTGATAACAAGGTTCACTGATCATTTATTCAAAATCTGTCATTTACCACTCAGAAATGAATGAAGGAGTTAAATTCTAAAAATATTATTGTCTTCACCTTTCTTAAATTCTGTATAATATTTTCATTTAGGATTCTTTGCAAACTTTTTTTTTTTTTTTAACATGATTTTCAATTCTCTCTGCAAGCTCTCCCTCGCCTTTTATTTATATCATGCCCAAGAGCAGGGGAGTTGTAAGTTTGTTCTTGAGAACAGGACAAATGTGAGACTGCAGAGAAATATTTCAGCAATGTCAGCTGCATATAGCATGCTATGATTTAACTGGCCATGTCAATCATCTGCAATTTAAAGGCAGTACAGGTTTCAGGTGAGAGGACAAGATATAAAAAGTTTCTGTGACCTATTCCTGAGGTTTTGACTCATGGTAGTAGAAAGAAGAGTGCTAAGTGAAATGTTTAGCAGCGTATTCATCCTCTGACATTCCCTGTAATCAAAGTCACCCAGCACTGCCCACACAACAAATTGGATTTGGATCCTTCTAAAGCACTGTCACCCAACCAACCAAACTTTGGCTGTTTCTGTTCTTAAAAACTCACCATGGTGGTGATCCAACTTCTCATTAAAAAAAATATAATTTAATTTTTAATATCTCCAAAATCCAGATAAAATGGAATAGACTTCCAAACAACTCCTAGTTTTACAAGCAGACCAGCAGGTAAAAAGCACTTGCCCAACCCACCAAACATCAGTGCCTGGTTCAATAATATCAGGAGGAGAAATGGCTTCCCTAGATATTGAAAAACTTTCCAAGGTAGAAACAATGTGTTATTTCTGCTTTTCATCCTAAATTTTGTTTCTAGTGTAGCTTCTGGCAATTCCAGAGATCAGCTGGTACTTCTCTTTGCTGACTGTTGCCCTGTGAGTCTGGACTCCTGAAGCTTTCATTTTGAGGCATATATTATGCTGCTGAGGATCCAGGCTGAAAATGAAAGGCTGGATTATATAGGCAGGGTAATAGGCCCTGCCGTAAACTGTAAAAATTTTCTACATGGGTGTCTAATTTCCCTTTTTACGTATACCATGTATACTTTTTAGGAACCAGCTTTGCAGTTTCTACTGTAACTACTTCATTTTTTATGAAATACATCATGCTCTATGACTTCTTGCCACAGAGATAAAATTCCAGCCCTCAAGGGAAGATACAGAACTTAAATAAAATTTACATTTAAAATTAAATATCCTAATTCTGTAGTTCCTTAAAGTCACTTGGGTAATAGATGCAGAATTTGTTCCATCAAGATCAGACATTCTTTGCCAAATCACCTTATTAGGAAATCTTCATGTCTGCTTGGTACTTATTTATTTTTTAAAAATTAAGTAGCATTTATGACAGCTTTTTTCAAATCACACTTGTAGTTGTATTTCAATTAACACATGTAAATATTTTAGATCAGAGATGAATATTTGCATTATACTTCATTCCTAATTTACATGTAAAAGTACTTGCTAGCTATTAATGAGGTATTTATTACACTAGATACTACATATACTACTAAATCCACCAAATAATACACATTATTTTTTTGGAATCCAGTATGCCCTTTACTTAAGTGGATGGCAAATCTTCATGTACTTCAGTAAATGCAGGAACAGGACCAAAACCCTTTTCTGTTGCATGCGATAGAAAAACCCCAAACTACCTGAAACAAGCGATGGAATGAAGACTACACTGTATACTGTATGTAGTTCAAGAGTTGTGTGGTAATTTGTAATGGGTAAAGAGATGCTATCATTTCACCTTATACAGTAACTTTTAAAACCACTGTGTTTCTACAGAAGAGAGCTCCAATATCCCCTGATATTCAGTGCTGTCTCCAGCAAATGCACCTGCCTCTGTAGACCGTGGTGATGGTTTACAATTCCCTAGAAGCCAACTGTCTTGCACCTTGTTCTCCCTGAACATGCATTGCTATTCTGGACTGGCACTGCTGAATTAAGTTTGTCCCATGTGTTTTCCGCGGAGTCTTTAATGAATGTGAGCTGCCTGGAAGCAAAGCCTTTGAGAGCACAAAGCAAACGAAGGAACAAACTTTTAATCAAAGAATCTAAGTATACGCTGAATGCAGTTGTGTGAAAGACAGGAGGAGCAGAGGGTTCTCAGCATCCCACAGGAATAAATAAATTCAGTGGAAGGTGAAGAGCTTGCAGCCAGAAAGTCAAAATCACCCATTCTCAAAAATCAGGTTTTGTAATGCATACCACGTAGAGAATGATTCACTAATAATGGCTAATTTGCAAGAAGAAATTATGTATGTTCTGAAATTAAAACCCTAATTAAAACCACATTAAATTTTGAGATGTATGGAACTGTGGTCTGAACCGTAGGTTGAAAAAGCTAGTTAATGGCTTTCTGATTATCATTCTCTTAAAATGGTATCAGAAATCACTTTCCCCTCATCATGTAATGATTTTAAAAGAAATTACATTTTGTATATTCAAAGACAAAAATTTTCAGTGCAAGGGCAACTCTGGAATTTCCCAAAAATGTTTGTCAATTTTTCTGTGCATTAATCATTACAAATTACAGTCAAACACGTTTTGAATCCCTGCTGCTTATCCAGCGTTTTGCAGTTATTTTCTTGGGCTTAAAATATTCATGTGACAACATGTTTTATATATCCAAACCCCATTTTACAACAATTTTTGCCAAGGAAAAAAGGAAGACATAATTTCTTATCTGACTATGTCTTTCAGATGGGGAGGATCACATACAATGGTGAAAACCTCATAACCCACCTAGAATAGGATGTAATATCCCCAGGAGATCTTCAGATTGCAAAACAGTACTCAAAGGTGAGATTTCTGTGTCTTTACAGAAGACTTATTTCCACAATAACACTCCGCTGGATAAGATCTATTCAGATAAGAAAGTGTTCCCAGATACAGCTCCTAGAAGGGTTTATAGATCCACAGCACCATTTATCAAAAGATGTAAGTACCCTTGAAATCATAGGCACGTGTTCAACTCTGCAAGAGCATGCGTGCTCCAAAACCAGTTAGCTCTGCAGTACAACCTGAGTGTCCAAGTGTCCTGGCGAAGAATTCCCGGGAAACCCTACAGCTTGATTCTAGGTCACGTCAAGGTCTTTGAAGCGTCTCATGAACCTATCAAAACAGGCTCTGTGCAAAGCAGAAGGATCGCTCTGCACTGCAATGACAGTGATGACGGCTTAGTTACATATCTGAACGACAGCGTACACTAATCAGTTAGCTAATTTTAAGCTAAGTCCAAAAGGGGTAGCTGTAGTAACATGAAGCCCAGTTTGTTCCACAAAGCAGCACCCAGAAATAAAACAAACGCCTCAACTGTCATTCTGTGTTGATCCTGGCAGCAGCAGCCAAACTAGCTAATTGGTAACCAGTTTCACCGTGTTCACAGGATCATCACTGCTGTGATTTAAACACACAGCTGCTGCCCGCTCGGAAATTGAGTAGGTCCTGGCAAGCAGGATGGTGTGGGGACTGCAGGTGCAATGTGCTTCCAGCAAAGCCTTTACGCAGATAACCACCTCTCATGTCTGAGCATCTCCTCCGAGCGTCTGTGAGATGGAATCAAAATCACCGCCTTCCAGAAGGACAAACTAGTTCTATAGCCAAGATTTTAACTCTGACATATGTATTTAAGCTACCCCAAGATTCATGCTGGGGGATAAAGAAGTAGCAGCTTTATATTTGGCAGCCTAATTTAAAACATAATCTGAGGGGAAAAATAGGCCTTGCACAGGTTTTTCATATAAACAAGTTTATGGTTTTTCATCAACTCACTCTCTTCCAGTCCTAAAGAAAATGCCCGTTCTGCTTGTGTCACTGATAACACTATGTCTTTGCACTCCCTTTTCATAAACCCACTGCTTTGGGCCATTGTTGAGATTTCTTAAAGTTTAGAAATGGGAACAGGAGATCAGAGCTTTTTCTATTCTACTAAAAAAAAAAAAAATTTAAATGAACTGAAACAAAATTTCTTGAACTAATAACAAAATACATCTATCCTGCTGAGAATTAGTGTTACACAACAACAATAACTGCATCTTGGATTAATTTAATAAACATATCAAAGGAAGAAAAAGTTGCTAATATTTTTGATGTTGGATAATAGTTCTTGTTCACTTGTATGTTATTTAATTACTTTGTAGCTCAGAAACTTCCAGGTACACCATTTTTAAATATATCATGTGGTTAAAATATTAGGGATCTCTTTCATGTGTACTCCCAAGATGGGTCTGTCTGCCAGAGCTACTAGTTTATAACAATTACTTGAAATTCAGCATCATCTACTGATGGAAGATAATGAAATTCTGAATGTGAGTAAGATATCACTTTTCTTGGGATAATGTGAAAACATTCACTTGAAAATAAGCTTCACTTTCTGTAACAGTTCTAGATGTAGGTGACCAGGCTCAGCTCTAGAAACAGGCACTGCTGCAGAGTTCAGATACTGATACGGAATTCCTAAGTCTCTGCAACTGAAAATGGATGTGTTTGGTTATATTTGGATATATTTGGATTTCATAATTATATAATTAAATGGAAGAAAACACATCTGTCAAATCACAATTAATCCATCTGAAACAATCGGACAATATTTATTTTCTGTTGTGATTTTGGTCCCAGTTTCACTTAGCTGTCATTCCTCTTTGATGCCAACTTTGCAACTGAGACTTAAAGCATTGATTGTCATATCAAAGTGTTCTGAGATCTGCATTGCCGATGACTGCAAGAGACCCAAAGGGTAAGGAAAAATTCCTTCATAGACTCTTGTATTCTGCAGATCAGTGATGATAGATCTGCCCCTCTGTCTACTGCTTGAAAATATAAATTCAAAACCACAAAGGACCTGGCTTTAAGCCCATCATGATCAATAGGACAAAAAAGCCTATTAATTGAAGTGTCTGAGAAGACTCAGAGATGTCTGTGGGAAATCACATGGGACTCTGGTTAACCCAAGAGACGAGCAGTAACTAATCATGGGATGGACATACTGTAAAAGCCAGGAGCCCTGTGTGCAACTCCCTTCCAGATCCTTAGTTGTTTCCACGGTAACTATCCCAGACTGTTTTAGGTCAGAGACTTCTTCCATCCTGAACCCCTAATTCTGCTCTTGCCCCTCCCAGTGGGGCACGCAAACACTTTTGGAAAGTCACTGTGGATTTTTTAACCGGAACTGCATTCGTAGCTCAGAGTGCAGACTAAATCTCTGGGAAGACATGATCACATTCACCTGTTTGGAGTTTAAGGGATGAGGACACCAAGCATATTTGCAGGATCTGCTCTTCCATAAGGAAATCCCAACTTAACTTTTGGCCTTTCTCTCCACCTACCAAGTAAGGGATTATAACGTAGCTCGCTGAGGGAGCTTGTCTTTGCTGTAAGACCATATATTTAAATGTGATAGGGGCTGTGGAGATAAATAACTCACCAGCATGCACACTGCTTTCCAATTAGTTATTCGCAGTACCGTCTACTTTCTACTTTCTAGCAACAGAATGGGAAATTCTGATAAAGTTTCTTCGGTAGTCTGTGAAATGCTATCCCTTAAGAACAAATTCAGCCAGCTGCAGGTTGTCTTTATTTTGGTGTGAGCTTAATTTTGTGTCCTCCTTCTTAAATAAGAAATTAGTTATAACTAAGCACGCTGTTCTTTAATTAAGCTGCCACAGGGAAGATGCTGATGCCTAGGAAACATCTTTACAAAGAGTCATTTCTCTTAATGAAGCCTGCATTTTATAAACTGATTGTTCCCATTTCAGAAGGACTCAGGAAACCAGAGATAGTTCAGTATGGATGTTCCCAGTTAATGTATCTGTGCAATAACACACTATTCTAAGAATTAAATATTCTATCATCATAAGCAGGGGACTGCTACGCCAATGGGGACAAAATTAATCAGAAGAGTGCTTTGTGACTTTATAGGGAACAAAAATGACCAATATAGAACCATTCTGTGTCTGTCTTGAAGAAGGAGCTGCAGTTTTAATTCTTAATTATGAAGAGCATCATTTATATTGTTTTGAGTTTTCTCTCCTCTCTCCAGCTCATCTCAGACTCTTACAGGTTTCAGAATGGAAGGCTTGTGCAACAAAATCTTCTTCTTAAAATCTGGCTTTTATTTCCATTTATCTGTGACCATGTTTTGTACAGCCTTATTACCAACTGCTGAGGAATATTGTGAACTCTTCAGCACTGAGCAGCTGGGTTCCATCCTAGGCTCAAAGGACATGACAGCGAAGAGCACCATGAAACTTGTTACGCATTTTACAATAATGCTTGATTTTTAATTTTGCATTTACAAAGCCCTACAGTTTTCTGTGTTTAATGACCACCTCCTCCTAATTCCTCTGTGCATGCTCTCTACCTAGGCCCAGATATTAACAATTCAAAATCTGATTTAAAAGCCTTCTATTCCTCCCTTACTCTTTCTCTTTTTGGGGGTTTGTGGGTTTTTGGGGGGGGTGGGGGAGTGTTGGGATTTTTTTTTTTCTTTAATCTTTTCATGCCCTCTCTTACCTTTCTTTTCCTGTTTTTTCTCTTCTTTGTCATGAATAAGTTGTAAATCCACTCAGTTCAGTGAACATAAATTGGTCGAGATCCAGGTCAAAATCTTACTTTCACAAATCTTATCATTTCATACAACTTTAAATTAATGACTATCTTGGTGTGACTCCAGGTTTGACTATACTCGCTGCAGTGGACATACCTTCAGTTCATGGGCTCTCTCAGACCATGTAACAGTCTATCCAGGGAACAATAAAAACAATTTATAATTCAAATGGCTGAAACACTGGTATTTATATGGTAAGGAATCAGTGTGTCTAAAAAGGGGCAAACTGACTGATCCAATAAGATATTTCCACCCCTAATTAATATCAGAAAGTCTTCCAAGTAAATGATTCTCTTTTTCTGAAGCATTATTTTTATTATTTTTCAAAACAAAATTCTACTGCTGTTCTATGGCTTTTGAAAATGGAAACAATAAAAAAGCATGGCAAAGCATGGCAAAATGCACATAAACAATGCAATAAAATACAGTGCTAGGAAATACTGAAGTAAGAAGTGATTTGAATGGGAAGCATTGATGCACAGTGAAAGAACAGATCTCTTTATTGGCTTTTAGTCTGCCTTTCACTGTTATGTCCTACGAAGAAACAGATTGTTAATTTGGCTAATTACCGATCAGTTCCAGGAATTTACTGGTTAGAGTTGAAGGGGGCATCTGACTGTTAATGGCAGGTTCCTGACTGGATTAATTTTGCAGGAGCTCCTACTGACATTTTTATTGGTCTCATGCTATAGATATGTGTTACTGGTCTCAGCAATAGTAACGAGCACAGCTCTTCTTTTAGGTGAATGCAACTATATGCTTCCTAGGATTTGATCTAATGCAGATATCCCTGTACAGCGCTGCTTCGTGTCGGGTAGCTGCAGCCTTCTGGCCACAGACCTAATGCTAGACAAATGCTGAATCTTTTTATCAAACATTACATTTTTCAGATTACTCTGAAATCTACTGCTTGTGGGAGACTTTAATAAGGATAAAAGCATCCAGAGCAGGTAGATACTAACAAAAAAGTAGCTCCTGTCTGTAGAGGCTTTGAACAATATCACAGAAGAGAAACGAAATTGTAATGCATGGTTTAATAATGGTCCATCATACACTCCCCTACACACACACACGTATTAACCTTTTCAAAATTTATTTTGCAGAGATTTTTCTGACCACTTGCTAAAAATAAAAATGAATAAATAAATATAGATTAGCAGCTCTAAGAGGTAAAGCCAAAGGCAATAGATAAAAAATGTTCTTGATCTCTTTTACTGAGTCCTAGAAAATCTAAAGCCTTTAAACAATATCTGTTTAATAACAACATTAAAATAAAGTAAAATAAATAAAATGAAACCAAACCACCAATTTGTTTTGTTTTTGTGATAAACACAAGCCATTTTCTTCTATGCTGTGTGTATGATTCACATTCTGTTTAAGAATTATTGGTGGCTGCTCTCCCAGGAAATAAATGAAATTGTGAGATTTTAGAGAACTAGACTAAAATAGTAAAAATACAATTAAGAAAGAAATGCAGCACCTGCTTGGACAAGGAAGCTACAGTAACACAGCTGAAGATGATGTATTAGCCATATTTTAAGGGTATCGGCCTCTTACCTTGAGCAATTTCACGGAATTAGTAGGCTTTTGCTACCTCCACATAGACAAGTGTCTACCATCGGAAAACCACTTATATTTGACAGGTTTCACAAGCACTGGGACTTGGACTAAACTACACTACAACGGGTAAACCACCAATCAGTCCTACCCTTCATTGGTTCTGGGCACAAAGGATTTTCTTGTTGCTGTTTTTTTCTTCTCCGAGCTCTAAAGTCACCATATACACAAATAACTGAGGGAGAAACTTCCCATCCCTTTCTTTTTTTTCCTGTTAAAATGGAAAAGAAAAGCACAGCTATCTTTTTGGACTTTGCTGTGTTAGTCACAGAAAGAAAAATGCATCATTTTCCGCTGGAAAAAGAGGTGGGCTTCTTGTCCCGTGGGTCACAGATCTACATTTGACCTTTTTACAGGGCAATCAAATGCAAAATAAACCCCACTTTTATCTCCTTTTCCCCTTGGATTTTTTACATTGTTCAGTTGCTGTATCTTCCAGCAAAATTACCGTTAAGCAGATGACAGTTTTAAATGCCTCTCCATAAAATGCCAGCAAAGCCCATCATCACATCTCCATAGGTTTTAAATGATTTGGAGTTCACAGTCAAAACTGCATTTTCCAGTTCAGTGACTCCTTTTGCAGAGTATTGTTCCAACATCCTTCTTGCTTTCCATTACTGAACGGAAAGTAACCATATGACTCATAATAATTTGGATTTAATTGCAAAGATATGACTTTGGTCTAAGTGGGTAACATGGGAGGGAGGAAGGGAGGGGCAGGGGGATTATTCCCTTTTTCTAACGCCGCGATAAGATTTCTCTGAAACACGTTCAAATCTCCAGCACAACATGTTGACCCCAATTCTGAAGGTCCTTATTAGATTTCTTCTAATCTAAAACATTCCTGGGGTTTCTCTCTTGTGATGTTATTGCCTAATAAATGGTGTGGAAACTTGGAATCTTTCATAAAAGCTCCAACAACATGAAAATAGTTTCCATAATGAATAGATTTCAGTCTCTAACTCCCTCTGTAGAAATGTTTTAATCATGAAAGATGGAATGGAGTTCTCATGGGGCTGTTATTTAAAATAGTAAAGAAAAATATTTGCATCTACGAATGTGAAATACGGCTTGGTGCTTTGGTGAAATAGAATGTGAAATACGGCTTGGTGCTTTGTTTACAGCGGGCAAGCAGACGGTTGTTTTACTGAAAGAACTGACTGGCATCTTGCATGGATTTTTGAGATGGAGTGAATTTGTGCTCTGTGAAATCTTTGTATTTCTGACAGTCTGAAAAATGATATTGTTCTCAGTCTACATCTCGATATTATTTGTAAGAGGATAGCCTGTTTTTCGGCTAAGAAAGAACCTTTCTGTGTAATATTCCTCACATATATTTGAATCAAATGAATAGCTCATATGAACAGCAAGATTCTGCAAAACGCAGTACCCTCCCAGAGCTTCATGCTATTGCTGTCTCAAGAACGATGACAGAGAGGACAGGGCATCAATCCGAATTTCTCATTTTCCACCTCCACGTTTTGAAACACTGAAAATGGAAGGAACATATAAAGGCAACCAAGTTTGCAGATACTGTTAAACATCTAAATAACATGAATCTTGGCTCTACCTACAAACAGGACTGCAACAACAAAATTTCACTCCAGCTGCACATCCTGCATTTATTAGCAATTAGCACCATTTTGATTTAATTTCTAGCTTCTTCTATTCCTTTTTACATATGCAACATGTACCACACAAGCATTTGAGTTTAATCTTCTAGTGTGAGTGATAAATATGGATGTGATGGGAGGTTCATGACTCCATAAAAAAACCCTCTGGGATGTGATGTATAATTAAGTAATGAAAATATTAATAAAATCGATTATATAATTTCATTACTAATCTAATGTTGGATGCATAAGTAGGGAA